>NC_091197.1:12847665-12856016 GCF_040958095.1 Procambarus clarkii | reverse complement strand
ACGAAGCGAAAATGGTGGATTTCATTGGCTTTATTGCGCGAGCTCTTCCACCGGTTATTGAAGAGTAGTTAAGATGATGTAAACACACGAGGCTTTGTGGGTAAGGTCGTATTTCACGTGGAAGTAATTGTCACTACGTTCTAATGACATATTAGAACGTCCTCTGAACTAATGCGTCTCATTTTGCACGTTGCGGTCCCAAAAGATAGAAAATATGAGGTACTCGGAAAAAATAGTAGTAGTTAGACTGTTAGAATATTTAATAATAATTATAAAATTATATTTATAGACTTATCTCTCAACATAACACTTCATATGAAGATGGGCAGATAATTTTTGAAGATAATATGATCGCTTCAAAATTATCATCTTAACCGAGACATAAACAAAAAAAAATCTTGGGTTCTTGAGAGCAATATTTAACCGTTCAATTGTGCTTTTAAACTTACCGAGTGTTTATCAACAGTGATAAACAGTGAAACAGTGAAATACCGTATTTTGGCTCAGAACTTTCAGCTATGAGTGGCCAGTGAAAAGAACAGTCTGTAATCGGTTTAAATTTTCAGAATTGGAGCAATATTTTTTTTTTACCGTTTTGCTTTTTATGTTTATGGCAAAAATGTCAAGTCTGCAATATTCTGACAATATTTGGTGAAGTTCATATATTGACAAATCACAAGGGGTATATGGAGCGACAGTTGTATATAATGACTCAAAGGGTATATGCAGTGACAGGTATGTCTGATAAATCACCGGGTGTATATATATATAATATATATATATATATATATATATATATATATATATATATATATATATATATATATATATATATATGTGTATATTTTGGTCTTGATGAACCTGGCCGTGAATGGGTCTTAATAGTCCCAACTTGACCTGACATTATGCCATCTAACCTAACCTGAATATTATGGGATCAAACATAAGCCATATGATTTAATGCGAGTCTGGACAAGAACAGTTAATATTTCTGAAGACTGTTGATTGTAAATGTCTCGGTCATTGGATGAAACGGCGAATTATTATTAATGAAACCTATTGACAATACAACTGCCAAGAGAAGAGGTCATTGATGTTTCTTAGAGAAAAATGTATTACTAAGGAATGTAACATGTGAACACAATTACGAAAAATTGTCTTAATCACACAAGGCGACACCTATTTTTATGCAAATTAATTCGTATACATTCCTTTTGTTACTATCATTGATGTTTCTTAGAGAAAAATGTATTACTAAGGAATGTAACATGTGAACACAATTACGAAAAATTGTCTTAATCACACAAGGCGACACCTATTTTTATGCAAATTAATTCGTATACATGTCTAACCTTTCTTGGAATTATCCAGTGACCTCATGTGTGTGTTGCTTCTCTCGGTAATGTTTCATAAATCAAAATAGGTCAGAAAATAGGTCAGGAGTCAATCGAAGATCATCAAGGCGGAGACCAGGAGCTAACTGGTCGATCCTGCAGGCACAAATATGTCAATAAAAACAAACCCAGGCAAACACCAGCACGTGCCAGCATTACAGAGTGATAAATTAGAACGGGAACCTTATTTTTCGTGACATTAATACAGATTCTATAATGCCTGATAATGCTTCAGATAAGAGGTCGTTCAAAACTAATTATCGTCCTAAAGTTCACTGAATAAATGTTGATACTAATTATTTCTGGTCCATTAACGTGCTTATATTCAATAATTTTTTCCATCTCTGACTCTTAAAATTGTATTATTATTATCAGTCAATGCGCACACATACACGCACGACGAACACACACACACACACACACACACACACACACACACACACACACACACACACACACACACACACACACACACACGCACGACGAACACACACACGCACGACGAACACACACACACACACACACACACACACACACACCACACACACACACACACACACACACACACACACACACACACACACACACACACAGCCAAAGACCAAAGAGCCAAAGCTCAACCCCCGCAAGCACAAATAGGTGAGTACACACACAGACACAGACACACACACAGAAACAAATCCATTGAGTGACTGACACTTGAGAGGCGGGACCAAAGAGTCAAAGCTCGACCCCCGCAAGTTCAACTAGGTGAGTACACACACACACCACACACACACACACAAACGTACACGTACGTTAGCCTTCGCTCACACGTACAAGAAAACACATTAACAAAACACTTGCACTCAAGAACACCCCCAATAATTAACATATACAAATCTACAACAAAAGGAAGATAAAACCACGAACACAAAGCAAATACGCCAGAGGAAAAACGAAGGAATCCCCATCTTACTGAACGAGAGATGGAAAATAGATTGAGGTTTTCACCAAGAGGTTTCATTAAGAGGTTTCACCAGCTGAGAACTGGCTCACCAAACACAAGATGATGGACACTAGGAGACATTCACAGAGTACACATACAATCTAAACAGAACAGAACATGCAGACATGTTCATTAATGCCTCTTTGATCAACTCGTATATTATTTGATTTATTTCATTACCTGTCTCTTAGTGAGGACGTTTCTGCCCCCCCCTTTCCGTTTTCCCCCTTCCCCCAACCCCCCCACCCACTCCGCCACCTTCCCCGCCTCTTAAAAAGTTGACTGCTTCAGGCAAATGAGCATTCTGAAGCAGGCCCGGCCAAGTGCACTCTCGAGGCCACTTGTAACTTGATTAATATTCTCACCTCTTCAATATTCCAATCCAAGATCACTTAATTGGTGCTGGCAAACTTGGCGGGAGACTCGACCCCGGTGACAGACTTCCTTCTCGTGTTGAACTTGCCGAAACTTGACCTTTTTTCCCTTCGTTTTATATTTTCCTTTCAGTATCATAAATTAAGTTAGATTTAAAAGGCTTACATTCTTCCAATTTCATAGTTATATGTATTTGCTTGATCGTCAAAATAACTTTTCGCTTCTCATTTGCGTCAAATGACAGCAAAGTGGAAATGAGAGATGGTTATAATTACTATGAGGGCCTTTGAACCCACACTGGCTCGCTTGTTCATAGTTTGACATAACTTGCCGCTTGTGTGTGTGTGTGGGGGGGGGGGGGGATGATGCAGATGTTCCAGCTCTCATCTCGCTGGTGCCGGAGTCTGCGAGATATTGTGATCTCCGCCGTCAGTGTACGAGTCGCGTTCCGGAGCCCCAATGACGGGGTTCTTGTAGCTTATGAGAGGTCATAATGTAGCAGCCGGAACTCCGTTATTATTTGCTTGGATTTACGAGAGCCTCGTCTTGGCATCCAGTTATTACAGCGGCACTTATTTGTTTAACGGGCGGCGCGTTCTGGCACTCACTTAGGATTCCTGTGAGCAACGTGGGTTACTGTCCTTGGGATCCTCACTTGTCCTGTGAAGCTGTGAAAATAGAGCAGCATCCTCACTGTCCTGTATGTCAGCGAATATGAGCAGCATCCACACTGTCGTCTATGTTAGTGAATATGAGCAGCATCCTCACTGTCCTGTATGTCAGTGAATATGAGCAGCATCTTTACTGCAATAAAGCCTAACAGAATTATACAGATTCAATAAAATTTCATTAAAATGTTGTTGTTTATGAAAAAGTTAAATTATAATAATGTGCTTGGCTTCTGCCAGAAGTTTCTCTCGGGTTGAATTTATATTTGATTCAAACCTTTACGCAGCCGCAAAGTAGTACTGCTTTACAATGGCACTTGATACATAACACCACACATGATATAGGTGTTTGACAAGTCAAACGAGACGTTTGACTTGTCAAACGAGGCGTTTGACCTGTCATCTTCAATCAGGTGCCCCTAAAAATCACACGAGACAACCCCATGACATCACCCTAACAAGAGAAATATTGAATAAAAACACTTCTATAATAGACAAAACCCAAGATGTACGAAAATCACAAATTCTTGAAGCAATCAACATAAAAATAGAACAAACCACCATAAATACCCAAATTACGGAACTATTCAACATGCAGATAGCACCCCGCTTGTGTTACATTGCATTAGCCATCAACAGTGATAATGATCATGGCTCTGACTGAGGCTATAGCAAGGAAATTGGCTATTGCAATAATCGCATCTCGACGATTACCTTCTGATCCGGATGCAAGCATCATGATATCGCCTCAGTGTTATGCGACCTATGAAAACATATCGCCATCTAGTATTAATCTCAAGTGCAACATAATTACGGTTTGTGTTTCCAGGGAGGTTGTCTCTATTTTCCGCTTGTTACAACTTGTAATAAAGTTGTTACATCTTGGCTTAACGTGTTTATGACGTATTAGAACGTTGTTACAACTTGCTATATTGGTTGGTATAACTGGTTAGGAGGTGCTAAAACTTGTCGAATGTTGTACCAACGTCGTAGTTTCGGTGTGTGTTTGGCGGGCTTCAAGTTCAATGTGATTCCCGGAGAAGGAATAACAATCCTGTTCCCACGTGTCATAATGTAAATATTTACTCGATATGGGACGGAACACACAAGTCCCATTCATCGTCCAGCAAGAATGTGGACGGGATGAATGAGAGGCCATGCATAACGAGGGGACAGACGGATCCCGTCAATGAACACCTCACTACTCATCACGTTATGAGAGCGATGCAGTGTTTACAGTAACGGTGCCAATAACAGTAACGAAGGCAATGACAACAGTGATGGGAATGACAATGGCGTTGGTGGGGGACGATGCTCATGCATCATAGGGGAGAAGGAATAGGGGGAGGGAGAGAGAGAGAGAGAGGGAGGGAGGGAGAGAGAGAGAGAGAGAGCTTGTGTGGGTGTGGTATAGGTCTGGTGGGGGGGGGGAGGGGGTGAAATTGAGCCATTGAGCCATCGGAGGTAGAGTCCGATGTCTCAAAATTTCATTACAATGGCATTTCCATTCAAATTGGCAAAATCGATTGGTATTGCCAATCGATACCAATTTCCTTTTGCAAATTGGTATCGATTATCACTGCTATAGCAATCCAAACTAAGGAGGTCGTGCCCCTCCCTCCCCTCATCCACCTCGTTCTCTTTCTGTAACTCCAGTATCTACGAGGGCGTTCGTAGGTACTAGAAGGCGGTTCCTTCTTTGCCTAACTTAGAGGATAGCTAGAAGATGGAAATTACAACTCAAGGCGCTCAGCCATTATTATCCTCCAGATGGCTGTGCCATTCTCTCGAACATCACTTCATGTGATCATTTGGGAACGTGGTCTCTTGTCGTTAAGATTCTGGTGAAGTCATCAACCACCGTAGGGAGTCGGTGGCTGAGCGGACAGAACACTGGACGCGTGATCCTGTGGTCCCGGGTTCGATCCCGGGCGCCGGCGAGAAACGATGGGCAGAGTTTCTTTCACCCTGTTGCCCATGTTACCTAGCAGTAAATAGGTACATAGGAGTTAGCTGTCACGGGCTGCTTCCTGGGGGTGGAGGCCAGGTCGAGGACCGGGTCGCGGGGACACTAAAGCCCCGAAATCATCTCAAGATAACCTCAAGATAACCCAGGTCAAGGCTAGGGTACACAGTTGTCTCCAGCTTTGTCCTGTAAGTAGCATTACTAGTTTAACATTACAATATTAATATAGCATTATTAATATTAGCATTATGATATCGCTACAGTGTTATAGGACCTTTAAAAACATATCACCACCTAATATTAAGCTCAAGTGCAAATCAGGCTTCAAGTCCTATGTGATTCCTGAAGACTCATCGATAGAACACACAGAAATCACAATAGTGTGATGCATCAATGAACAAATCCACAAGGGCCGTGACGAGAGAGAGAGAGAGAGAGACAGAGAAGTTCAGTAGAACTTCTGGTTTCAACTCTTTTGACCATATCGTAGCTCAGTCGATTAAGGCAGCGTCTGGGATGATCTCGGAAGTAGGTTCGATTCCTCGTCACGGCCCTTGTTGATTTCTTCTTTAATCATCGATAGGCTCGGATCAGTGATCCGATCATTGATAGAATAGGCTCGTTGAAGATATCAATTTCACCGGTGCTGATGAAAGATAACAGCTCTTAGCTTGCACTTACGTAAAGAACCTCCGTTCCATTCTCAATGAACGCTAGTTTCAGCTGAAAAAATGAGATAACAACACGACTGAGATAACAAATGAGATAACCACATAGAGATGTAAACAAAGAATATTGACTGAGAAAACGGGCAGTTAGGAAGAGAATCAAGGACGCGAGAAAAGAAGACAGACATAGGCACAAAAAATAAACAGGAGAGAGAGAGAGAGAGAGGGGGGGGGGGGAACATTTAAACAAATTATATAAAAATTAGGAAACTAACAGATAGCCAAACGTGGTTCACCCTTTAATCCCCAACCATGAAGAATTCCACTCGCTATCGTGGACAACATTCCTCGGTTGTTTTTGAAGGAAACGATGAGATATCAGCACGGAAGTGATCGTAACCCCACATCGCCTCACGATGGAAAAGGCTCGAATCATCGTTTTCAAAGTTATCAAAACATCGAGTGGACGCCTAATAGAATTACACCACAGCAAAGCCTTTACCTAAAAGGGTTATCTTGAGATGATTTCGGGGCTTTTTATTGTCCCCGCGGCCCGGTCCTCGACCAGGCCTCCACCCCCAGGAAGCAGCCCGTGACAGCTGACTAACACCCAGGTACCTATTTTACTGCTAGATAACAGGGGCATAAGGTGAAAGAAACTCTGCCCATTGTTTCTCGCCGGCGCCTGGGATAGAACCCAGGACCACAGGATCAAAAGTCCAGCGTGCTGTCCGCTCGGCCGACCGGCTCCCATGCTCGGCCGACCGGCTCCCATGCTCGGCCGACCGGCTCCCATGCTCGGCCGACCGGCTCCTATTGGTCGGTTGCATGTTGCAAATATCTGTGAGGTGAAGATGGTGATGGGGGAGGTGGGGACGATTATGGTGTGGGGGTGTATATATAAACGTGGTTTTGATCGATACACAAGTTTCAGGCCCGCTCCTGTGCCAGGAAAAGTCCATCACGGGCTCACCATAGCCCGTGCTACTTGGCAAACGATAACAAACAACAAGGGGTACAATAGTTAGGTAGGGGGTGGAAGATGCTGATAAGTTATAAGGTGGGGGTCAGAGGGTGAAGGGTCGTGGTATATGTGATGTCTTTATTATGCACCCTATACCTATCCCGTGGGCGGTGGAGGAGAGGGTTGCAGAGGCACATTATCGGTTCAAGAACTGAAACCTCCCATATAGTTCATTTAGATAAGCAAGTGACAATATTGTGAAGCCATTTATGCAATTACCTAGTCTTGGTTGTGGGAGAGGATTGTGGTTGAAGGGATAATGATTGTGGTTGAGGGGGATAAGGATTGTGGTTGAGGGGGGTAAGGATTGTAGTGGAGAAGGTGCACACACGTCTCCTGTAACTCTGGAGAAATATAAGTCAAGAGTCACATGTCCGTGTGTGTGTTTACATGTAAATATATTTTGTTTCATGTGGCATTTCAGTTATTCATGCTGCGGTTATACATTATTCATTTGCTTGCGCGCGCGCACACAGATGACATTGTTCATCTGTTAGGGTTAGGGGTTGTTGGTTGGTCTTGTGGTGGGTAAAGATTGGTATTTTCTAGCGATACAAGGGGTAATGGGCAAGAGTGAGTGGTTGTGGATGGTTGTTGATTGCGATGAGGGTAGTGGGTGGTAGGATGAGAGTGTGGATAGTAGACGCTGAGTAGTGGTGAAGGTGGTAATGATGGTGGTTAGTGGTGATAATGGTTGGCAGTTAGGGGTTGGTCAATTTTCATTGTTTAGCCGAGCAACGAAAATATTGATCGTGATAGGGGGGGGGGAACAGTGCTTGATACCTCAACAACCACTACACACACACACACACACACACACACACACACACACACACACACACACACACACACACACACACACACAAACACACACACACACACACACACACATACACACACACATTAAAAGTTGTTTGAAGATGACTCATGCTAACTTCTATAACTAATATTTTGTAGTATAACTTTCGAGTCTTGCAACAGAGACTCACTTGTGAGACTGTTGACACCAGTGTAAACATGATGGCAACAAGAGACACTAGCAAACACCGCGACACAAGTCAAACCAAAATAGAATAGCATTCCGCACCTACGTGAGACCATTACTAGAGTATGAAGCCAAAACATGGATTTAACCAGGTATCAACCAGGCCCCTTAACAAATAACCGGTTAGTGAACTTTTGTCAGCCAGTCTCTTACAAGAATACGTTCCATAAATTTCCATATTCCGAGTGATAAAAACGTTTGACAAAAAAAATGTTCTATTAGT
>NC_091197.1:12810165-12842665 GCF_040958095.1 Procambarus clarkii | reverse complement strand
CTCCTGGCTGCGGCTGCGTCTGTACAGCGGTATAGCAGGAAGAGACACATCTCTCTGTCTCTCTCTCCTTCTCTCCCTGTCTACCTTCTTCCTCATTAGATGTATAATGTAGAGAAACCCTAATCTCGTGTGTAATAACTGGCTCATGGGGGATTAATTATCCAAAACTACTGCGATGATCTGAGCAAAGTTGGAAATGTTCTTCGACAATTAGGTAAATGAGACCTCTGAAAATATTCGCTGGTATGCTGAGGGCGTGTCGTTCATTTTATGAGGAAAGTTTGTCGTTATCTAATTGTGAGGACGCAAAGGGGGGACGCACAGGGGACGCACAGGGGACGCACAGGGGACGCACAGGGGACGCACAGGGGACGCACAGGCGTGACAGGTTATGACCAAGGAAGCTTCATACTCGTTTGTGGTCATTTCCCAGACTCGTGCAGAACGGAGTGAAGACTAATTCACTCGTACACACTACCAGACACACACACACACACACACCTGAATGTACAGGTACTCATAGACCACACTAGGACGTTCACACTTTCTAGTAGGTATACGCCCACAAGCGCATGGGGTACACGACCATACTCGCATACTGACACACACACACACACACACACACACACACACACACACACACACACACACACACACACACACACACACACACATGCATGCACAAAGGGAAAGACGTTCACAGATAAAGTTAAACTGGTTTGTAAGGAATTCAATAAACAATTCAAAGAGGTCTTCACAATAGATGAAGGGGGAGCTACCAGAGCTGAAACGATGTGTGTTAAACCAAGTAGAATTGGGGGGATTTTTGTATTTCCAGAGAACAAGGAAGGAAACCCATGCTTGAGTTAGACATGACAAATACCCCTAGTAACAGAGAAGGTTTTACCGTGGATTCCAAAAGAAAAACTGACGCTACGTGACTGCTTCTAAGATAGGAAACAAGTCATTAGGGGAATAGGTGAGGTACCAGAGAGCTGGAAGACAGCAAATGTATCACAACACAGCAAAAAAAGGAAACAAAAGGTGTCTTCCTAATATACACAACATGCAAGGTCATCCAAAAGTAGCACAGTAGAACATGGGAAGAAGAGCGTGTAAATCAAAATACCTGCAGCGATTCAAAAAATATAAATCCTAATCGCAAAAGATATTAAGGATTGGCAGACTGCTTGTTCTTGAACTTTCAGAGAGTCTTAGACATGGTTCCCTACCAGACTATTGCCAAATTTAGAGGAACAGAGGGGATGGGGGGAAGGAGTGAAATAAAAAGGTGTTTGGGAGCCGGTCGGCCGAGCGGACAGCACGCTGGACTTGTGATTCTGTGGTCCTGGGTTCGATCCCAGGCGCCGGCGAGAAACATTGGGCAGAGTTTCTTTCACCCTATGCCCCTGTTACCTAGCAGTACAATAGGTACCTGGGTGTTAGTCAGCTGTCACGGGCTGCTTCCTGGGGGTGGAGGCCTGGTCGAGGACCGGGCCGCGGGGACACTATATAAAGCCCCGAAATCAGCTCAAGATAACCAAAAGATATGGTGGACAAGGAAGTACTTAGTAGCAACGAATCACGATGATAAAAGAGCTATCAGAGATGCCATAAATTATCATTGAAACCTCACAAGAATTAGTATCTGGACCTTTCCTACAAAAAAAAGTGTATATATTATGAACACGATTTACTAATAACTATGTTAAGTTAGGTTAGGTTTGGTCATATTTCTAAGTTAGTTTTAACTAATTTAAAAAAAATATATTCGTATATATTATAAATGAAAGCTTTACCATTCTATAGGAAAAAAATAGAAAATTTATAATCTCCGAAAAACTTGGATTGTTACGGAAATCGGTCCGTTGCATAACTAGCCCAAGTGGTGCGTTCAGGGTTTCTTTATTACGTAAAGACCTACCTAACTGGTCTAGCTGAAAGAAATTGTATAATCCACTTGAGAATGGTCCAGGACGGACCGAAACGTCGTCGTCCCTTCACTTTCCAGTGTGTGGTTTTGGTCAACATATTTCAGCCACGTTATTGTGACTCCCTCGTCTGCAAACTGTATTATCCTTTGTCGCGATGCAAACGACTGGAAAACATGAATTATTGAGGCAGTTTAGTCTACAACAAGGTCAATCCAAAGGTCATCCAATCGGTCATCCAGCGGTTGTTCAACACCCTCCCAGCAAGCATAAGAAATATTGCCGGGACAACCGTGGACATTTTCAAGAGGAAACTAGATTTATTCCTCCAAGGAGTGCCGGACCAACCGGGCTGTGGTGGGTATGTGGGCCTGCGGGCCGCTCCAAGCAACAGCCTGGTGGACCAAACTCTCACAAGTCGAGCCTGGCCTCGGGCCGGGCTTGGGGAGTAGAAGAACTCCCAGAACCCCATCAACCAGGTATCAACCAGTCCTAATTATTATCAGTTAGTGCAATATGGGTTTGTGTAACCTGTAGAGGGGAAGGAAATCTGAAGGTTTATGTGAGAATTGTTTTACTTGTAACTACTCTAATTCTTACGAAACATTTAGATTTTTTTTGCATGGCTAGGGGGGGGGGGAAGTGAAGGGGATTATCAGGGGAAAACGCCAAGTCATTACGACTATATAGCACTTAGAAGAGATCAGGATTAGGATTTAGGATGGGGACGGGGGTGAAAGGATGGTGCTCATACACTTGGACGGTCGGGGATTGAACGCTGACCTGCATGAAGCGAGACCGTCACTTTATACCGTCCAGTCCAAGTGGTTGGGTGGGAGGGGTAGAGGGGGAGGGGGCAGGGTCTTGAGCTGCGCTATCTGCGCTACATAGCCCCGTCTTCAATTACGCTACATTACGATAGATAACAGCGCCTGCATCTGGGGGACCTAGGCGCAATGTAGTGTTATACCCGGTGTGTTGAGGGTGATAGATTTATCCAAGTACACACGCTATCGGCCCAAGAGGCGCTATCTGTTAACTAGATATCGAGGCGTAAGTTCTTAACCCGGAATTTTTTTTCTCGAAAACAGCAAAAAAAAAAAAAATAGATTGCCGTGGCTGGACGCGAATCAGAATACATAAAAAAAAAAAAAAAAATGCCTCGCCTATTCTATCCTAACCCGGTAAGGTACACGATTCCGTTTACATACAAAAATCATCCTCGTCTATCCTATTCTATCCCATCCTATTCTAACTCGACCTATTCTATAAAATCTGATAATGAGCATTAACTCCTAAAAAAAAAAGCGTAGAGAACCGAGATAAGGGGGTCGGAGTTAAGTGCAGCGCTTGAGCGCTGAGATTACAGACTGCTGTACCACTATTTTGTTTTTCGCCAGGTATTCTGGTGGTGGTGGTTGGAGGGAATGATGGTGGTTGAAACCGGTGATGTTCTGTGTTAAAGGAGAAAAGAGATGTTGCGTTGTAGTCACGGAAATACAAGCAAAATGGATAGCGGAAGCACAGAAAGAGATTGCAGGCTGTATCATGCCTTCAGCCGCTGTATCATGCCTTCAGCTGCTGTATCATGCCTTCAGCTGCTGTATCATGGCTTCAGCTGCTGTATCATGCCTTCAGCTGCTGTATCATGCCTTCAGCTGCTGTATCATGGCTTCAGCCGCTGTATCATGCCTTCAGCTGCTGTATCATGGCTTCAGCAGCTGTATCATGCCTTCAGCCGCTGTATCATGCCTTCAGCTGCTGTATCATGGCTTCAGCAGCTGTATCATGCCTTCAGCCGCTGTATCATCCTTCAGCCGCTGTATCATGCCTTCAGCCGCTGTATCATGCCTTCAGCCGCTGTATCATGCCTTCAGCCGCTGTATCATGCCTTCAGCCGCTGTATCATGCCTTCAGCCGCTGTATCATGCCTTCAGCCGCTGTATCATGCCTTCAGCCGCTGTATCATGCCTTCAGCCGCTGTATCATGCCTTCAGCCGCTGTATCATGCCTTCAGCCGCTGCATCATGCCTTCAGCCGCTGTATACTGTTGCCACTGCTGCTGTTGCTGCTGCTAATGTACAGCTGCTATTGTATTAAAATTTAATATGAATCACCCGACGCGGCGAGGCTTTTGGAAGCACACAATTACTTTTTTACAATTACAATTACTTAAGAACACCGAGGTGTATGAAAACACAAAAATCACAATAGAGTTTAGGTTATCGTAATTACCGTGGTGGAGCCTGTTAGGGTTAGATAATTGATTTACCTCCGTCATTATTGGTAATTATTGGTATCCAGATTCGCTCTTTAGGGAGGAAAAGGAGAGAGAGGGGAAATGAGGGACTTGCTTTACAGGGCGCGAGGAAGATGAGTAAGGTAGGTGGGATATAATGTGAGTGTAGGATGATGATTTACAATGTCATTATGAAAAGAAAGCGCTAGGCTTGTATCATTACATGGCACTTAGAAAGGACATGAGGATATGGAGCTAAGATATGAGGACACGGAGCTGAGACATGAGGACACGGAACTGGGATGAGAGGGCACAGATCAGGGATGTGAAGACATGGAGCTGGGATATGAGTACACGGAACTGGGATATGAGGATGGGGGGGGGTGAAGGAACGGTACCCAATCATTTTGACCACTGGGGATCGAACGCCGACTCTGCAAACATCGAGGCTGTCTGTCACTTTACCGACCCAAGTGGGATAAAGTACACATGTGTTAGCTACTAATTAGTAGTTGTGTGATTAACGCGACCTGAAGGGTGTCAATATGCCAACCCTTCACAAACAAAAAAGTATGTCTCAAATATACGTGAGAAATAGTTATCCTCGCAATAATATTTGAAATAAATATATCGGAAACTATACCTTTTGGCGACTAGCGAACATCTGCTTTGATATGTTAATTGGTGTAGATTATTACGCTCACGTATGATACAGGTATGTAAACAATATGGCACATGTATGTAAACAAGACGCGTCTCAGATCTCAAGAACAGGTGTGTAGGCCTTCTGCAGTTACCTTTGTTCTTATGTTCTTATGAGATAACAGGCCATGAGCAAAGAAATGAAAATGGTACTCGCTTTCCTGGAAGATGATCACACTAGCGTGAAAGTTAATGTGAAGTTATAGTGTGTAACAAAGTTATCTTTTAATGCGCTGGGAGGTGCGTGGAGGGAGGAGCGGTGTTAACAACTTTCCGGGTTGTGGAACATCGCTCGTAGCTAGTTTAGATGGAAATAAAAAGTGCGTAGGTGCGTCGCTCATGTGTGCGCATAATGCGTGATTGTGTTCGTGTGTTGGATAGTCTACTGACAAGTATCCAGTCACACCTGTGCGTAAGTCACCATTATACGCCACCGGCGTCAAGTATGCACGCACTGGCGTCAAGTATGCACGCACTGGCGTCAAGTATGCACGCACTGGCGTCAAGTATGCACGCACTGGCGTCAAGTATGCACGCACTGGCGTCAAGTATGCACGCATTGGCGTCAAGTATATTCGCAAAATTAACCTCACGTAAGAAAAAATAACAGGAAAAAAAACTCCAAATGTGTTCTTTACCTCCAAAAGAAATGGCACAACAAAGTCTACCCAATACCAGCTGCACCTGACACAGTAAACTCTAGGAAAGAATGCAGCGTATCAGTTCCTTGGTGGTACTTAGGCGTCGGGGAGATAATTTGGTTATCTGGGCGTGTGTGTGGTCTCAGAGGACGGCCAGCAGCATGCCTATCTTGCTGCAGTATGACCTGCTTTGACCTTACCTCAGGGACCTTGTATCTGAGGTGCTGGGAGGGGCAATGTGTCCGTGGGGAGAAGATGGGTAAGGGAGATGCTGGTGTTTTACCTAAGAGCGACTGCTAACCTACTTTGCTGTACAAATCCACAAGGGCCGTGACGAGGATTGGAACCTGCGTCCGGGAGCATCCCAGACACTCAGTCGATTAAGGCAGTGTCTGGGATGCTCCCGGACGCAGGTTCGAATCCTCGTCACGGCCCTTGTGGATTTGTTCATTTGATGCATCACGTTAGTGTGATCTCTGTGTGTACTTTGCTGTATGCAGGTTGGTGCAGAATAGACGATTTCTATCTCTTGTTAACAGGTTTAGAACGTTTCCTACCCACAGCTCACCTGAAAAAATTATCATACCAATTTTGCCTGGAACACGACCCATCAGTTGATTTACGACCAGGTTTCCGGTTATTGCTGGGAGAACATGCGCGTTGTACCCGTTGAGTTTCAATTGAATTTTCCTGACGTCGTCGAGGTGGTTGGGAGTGTTGGTAGAGGAGTAGGAGGAGCTGGGTGGAGATAGCAAGAAGGAAAGGGTTAAGAAACAACTAAATTATGCATATGGTTTTCATTTCAGAATTCTCTCGTCAAACTCTAAAACTTGGATTTAATACCATAAAAGTCAAATACATATATCCTTGAAGATATAAATAGTGTTTGTAAGGACTACCTAGCTATAACAAAGAAGGCATCGTATATTTCGTCGCGCATCTTCTGAGTCTGGGTACAAGAGATTTGAGAAAGAAGACCATTTCTGATGACTGCTCCAAGATATGATGCCACTCTGTTTATCCGCTTCGCCATGCTGCCTCGAAACCTCTGGGAAATTCCACGTACACACGAGACTAGAGTTTCCGAGTGGCAATACGGTACAACAGAACTTTGTTTTAGTGACGAATCTCCCAATCCTGAGCACTCCATGCATAAACTCTGCCACCAGGAACTGGGTCATGTTCTCCAACATTACATTATTCAATTTACATTTATAAAAACACTTTAGATTTATCCGTATGTGTGGCCTTAAACGTGGCAAATACATCTTCTCCCTTAAACGTGGCAAATACATCTTCTCCCTTAAACGTGGCAAATACATCTTCTCCCTTAAACGTGGCAAATACATCTACTCCCTTAAACGTGGCAAATACATCTACTCCCTTAAACGTGGCAAATACATCTTCTCCCTTAAACGTGGCAAATACATCTACTCCCTTAAACGTGGCAAATACATCTTATCCCTTAAACGTGGCAAATACATCTTATCCCTTAAACGTGGCAAATACATCTTATCCCTTAAACGTGGCAAATACATCTTCTCCCTTAAACGTGGCAAATACATCTACTTGCGTTCGTAAAAAAATCCTCATAATCCATTAAAAGTTCGCCAGTGCTGGCTATATAATTGTGTGCCTTAGTATAAAAACCAAACCTGCTTTAACGGAAATCCAAGTATCAGGTAACTAGTTTAGATGAGCTGTATAAATAGAAAATACTTTAAACTAGTGCTACAAGTTTTAACCTTAGGCTCGGCTACAAGTTTGGGGTTATGTAGTTAAGTATTTATTAGTTTATTTCATTATTATAAGTATTTATTTGTTAAGTATATTTGTTATATATATATATATATATATATATATATATATATATATATATATATATATATATATATATATATATATATATATATAATTAATTGTTCCACACAATTCTCACAGTGGGGGTGATTTATTTTATATAACAAGTTCAGATTATCTAGTGCTGTAGCTTAAATTCTATTTGATTTAATAATTAATTTTATTTACTTTGTTAAAACCCTAGATTATCCAAACGGTTAGTAAAGTGATCAGCAGCTTAGCTGTTGAGGAGATCCGTAGCCTGGAACAAGCATCAACTAACATCATCCCGACACTAGTTAGAGGCCAACTCTAGATAGAGGCTGACTCTTATCTTCAGATAATTATAATCATCTGAAGACTAGAGTCGACCTCTTGAACAACATGGCCGTCTCCTTCAAGACTCCTCACTGCTGAAACCACCTGTTTCCTGCCGGTAGATTATTTTTTTAATTGATAATTCACAAAATTATTGGGTAAATAACGAATCAGACTTTCGTAAATTGTTAACTTCAATTTGAAGTTGAATAGTTATTTTATTCTAACTTTTGATTATGGCCATGTCCTGTAGGGCGACCACACTCAATCCTAACAACTTGAATTTACAAGAAATGGCCAAATCACACATAATGCGTTAGGATACTTATTAGTTGTGAGGCGAAAAACAACGTAGTTGCCTTGAACGAGGACATTGGGGCATTAGGCAGCTAATGATGGGATTTTGTCAGTATCAACGTAGTATGTTGCCAACTTTAGCTGTGTTGATCTGCACGGTGATTTTTTTTTCAGGGATATTCCTGCGCGGGCCCTAAGCCTCTGGCTGGCCCACTGCGCGGGCCCTAAGCCTCTGGCTGGCCCACTGCGCGGGCCCTAAGCCTCTGGCTGGCCCACTAAGTGTTGGTTGTTTCTGTTTTACTTGGGCGGAGTATGAGTATTTATGACTCGTATGGTCGCTTCAGTAAGATTTTGCCATATGTGTTTAACAACTTCTTCTGCTCTGTTGAATCTAAGTTGAAATCTTAATGGGTTTGTAACTGTGCACTGTGTTAGATAATGTTCCAGTGGTCTGTTGTGTGTGTGTAACTGTGCACTGTGTTAGATAATGTTCCAGTGATCTGTTGTGTGTGTGTAACTGTGCACTGTGTTAGATAATGTTCCAGTGATCTGTTGTGTGTGTGTAACTGTGCACTGTGTTAGATAATGTTCCAGTGATCTGTTGTGTGTGTGTAACTGTGCACTGTGTTAGATAATGTTCCAGTGATCTGTTGTGTGTGTGTAACTGTGCACTGTGTTAGATAATGTTCCAGTGATCTGTTGTGTGTGTGTAACTGTGCACTGTGTTAGATAATGTTCCAGTGATCTGTTGTGTGTGTGTAACTGTGCACTGTGTTAGATAATGTTCCAGTGGTGTGTCGGGCATTTCTCCCACAGTGCTGACATTTCCTCTCACCTTCCTGAACATGTAAGCCTATTTCCCATGCACATGGGCTGCACGGTGATGACCCGCCCTCACACACTTCCTAGTTAGGTTACATATCTTAAATTACGAATTCGAGTTAATATTATTAACTAAATTGATAAATGATTAGATTTAATCACCTCACTTTAATAACGAGACTTAGTCGGGCAACGTTAGGTTGTTGTTGTTGTTGTTAAAGACTCGCTACCTGGAACAAAGTTCCAAGTAGCACGGGCTATGGCGAGCCCGTAGCGCCTTCAAACAACGTCAGGTCTTCAGTCGTCTAGTGGGAAGGAGCTAGTGTAACCTAACAGTGTGGTATGGCTGATGGGGAAAGGTCTACCAACGTCATGAAAACGGTTAAATTAACGTGTCCTATCCTAACCTACCAGAGGACCCAAAACAGAAAACGGGACAGTACGTCACTTTCGCGAGCCGCTACGATTTTAAAGTTCGAAAATGTTTGCCCTTATGTAACGCATACGATTGAAATGCGACGTGTTTTGTAAGAGGAGAGGTTAGTAAGTGTTGACTAGACCACACACTAGAAAGTGAAGGGACGACGACGTTTCGGTCCGTCCTGGACTATTCTCAAGTCGTCAAGAAACGTCAAGTTGGTATCTAACTTGAGAGGTTATCTAACTTATCGAGAGGTTGTTAAGACGAGCATAAGACGAGGTCTTACCCATCACCCTCCCTGCAACCTTGCAACCTATCCTTGGGTCTTGGTAAGCCGTTCTCTCACTACATGTTGCTTCTGCACTTCGGTGTTTATCACACTCTGCAGATATTGTGGTAAATGGTCTGTGGCCTGCGAATGTTGCAGATATGTGAGCCAAGTTTTCAAGTAACATAACAATCAAACTTTGTGGAAAGTTTCAAGCATAGGTTACATAACAACTTGGAAGTGCTTGGATACGAATTACAGCTTCGCATTGCCCAAAAGGCCTTCTGCAGATTCCTTTGCTATGTTATTCTTTTTCCGACTGTTTAACGATGTTTAGGAGACCTAAGTTATGTTTAATCGAGCATTCTTATGGTGCTCAATAGTCTCACGAAGCACGTGGACCTCAGTGAATAACACACAGAGATCACACTAACGTGATGCATCAAATGAACAAATCCACAAGGGCCGTGACGAGGATTCAAACCTGCCAGTAAATTCTGTAGAACTTCGGTTTCAACTCTTTTTTTAACCCTGTCGTAGCTCAGTCGATTAAGGCAGTGTCTGGGATGCTCCCGGACGCAGGTTCGAATCCTCGTCACGGCCCTTGTGGATTTGTTTTCAGTGAATAAGCTGGTATTTACAGGACAAATTTAAAAAATGAAAAACTAACCAAGTTAAATGAACAAATCCACAAGGGCCGTGACGAGGATTCGAACCTGCGTCCGTACTTTATTGCCATCTGAATCGCCTCGTATTCAACTGTCTTCACCTGCATCATTCACACCCATTCTTTCTCGCTCACAAACTCATTCTCTGTGACACTTTTTCGACCCAGATATAGGGACGGACACAAAGACAGCCATTAACACCGTGCTGTTAGTTAAATTACCATGCTAATTTCCTCAGCGACATTTAACACATTCTCATTAACGTCCTGGGGCATTTACCCCCAAGGTATGTTTCTCTAAACTATCACATTTTTGTGTCCTGGTTTCCTCAGATTTATTCAAGCGTGGTTGGGTTCATGTAAGATGTTTAGGAACGTGCGCCTGGCCTGAAGACCCTGACAGTGTCGACCTCGTGGGGGATAATCTGACATTCTGCGTCTTTCACTGTTTTTCACTTTAAAAATTTCGTGTTTGTGTGTTGACCAGACCACACACTAGAAGGTGAAGAGACGACGACGTTTCGGTCCGACCTGGACCATTCTCAACGTCGAATCTTGAGAATGGTCCAGGATCAATGGTCGAATCTTCGTGTTTGTGTATTCTGACTCGATTTTTTTTTTTTTTATTTCAAGTGATTACCAATTTATCAATTTTTAGCTTTAAACGCATTAATGTTATAGTTTGTGGAAATTATCGATATGACGATAATAGTTTTTTCAATGGTTGAGGATAGGAAGCCTTACCAGGATTACAAAGTGTCCAAAACTTCCGAATACTATTCGCTGCTAAGTGAACAGATGCATCAGGTGTAGGGAAATAAAGGGCACTGAAATCCTTGACACGTACAACGACAGAAGAGGATTAGACGTGAACGAAGCAATGTACACCAAACAAGCCCAACCACACCCAACCATTTGGGCCAGCTGGGGTTGATGAGGGTTGCCAAATGACGTACCTGGTGAAACTGCAAGCAAGAGCTGTTATCCTACCCCAGTTCGTCTGAAGCCTGCTCCTAGAAACTCATTTACTTCATGAGCATGGGTACTTTGAAACTATCACATGGGGCACCATGTGATAGTACCCTCTGAACTACCCCTCTGCCTTCTTACAGACCAAGAGGAAACGTGCAACACTGCAACAGCCATCATTGAAGCACACTTAGCACCCTAGCACCCTAGCACCCCTCCCTAGACCTACCACCCTTCCCCCCCCCCAATAGTGAGATGCTTCATCTCACTCTCGGTTCTATATATATCCCGCTGCTCGAACCAAATTTTATGCACTTGTACTCTGCCAAATTTTATGCACTTGCATTTAATATATGTAAATTGTCACCCACACTACCGTGAATAGTAACATTTCATTCACCAGGGTAATAGGAGTCTTGAACACGCGACCTACATTGGGTAGAGTACTCGTCTCTTATGCACTCTGTAATTCACTCTGATGAATTAAATAAATAAATATATATATATATATATATATATATATATATATATATATATATATATATATATATATATATATATATATATATATATATAAACTATTTGGGCAAACAAGGGCTGTGTGACGAGCTCAGCTTAAAAAGCACACTGCATATTTATATAAAATTTAGCATGTCGGTTGAAAGGCTATTCTTGGCTACTGATTCATTAAACAGTATACAGGAAACATTTTTCATTAATTCACGTTCATTCATTATGCATTCACCGAAGAGAAGCTGACACCCAAACATTAATATACAACAGAATACATGAATATAATCACCCACAAACTGTTTTCCTCATGTTGCTTGCAGCTAGTGTTGCTGTTTATGCAACATCAACCCTGGATACGTGAACAATTGCTCTTGGATTTGGTGTAAAAGGTTCACAAACGCTGAACACGGTATTGTGTTTTTTTTTATTTCGTAGAAATCAGAATTGGTGGACGTGTGTATATAATCTGTAAACAAATTCGAGATTTCCGAGGTGTATAATATTTGGTGATAATTTGCACAAGAATATCATGTCGATGGTTTTCGGTCCAGGACGGACCGAAACGTCGTCTTCTCTACAATTTCTAGTGTGTAGTTTGGTCCACATTTTTCAGCCACGTTATTGTGACTCCTCGTCTGCACAAGAATATCATATTCTCAAAGTTTGATGATATACGCGCATGAGCAGAACACATGAGCAGAACACATGAGCAGAACACATGCGCATAACACATATGCACAATACATGAGAACACCCGCATACAACATTAGCATACAACACGGGCACATAACTCTCACTTTCCCCTTCAGAGCACGAGAGATTGCTAAAATAGAGGAAATACAGAAAATATATATACATCATACATAAACACTAAACCATCTAAAGTGTTGGAATCGTCTCAGAATTCTCAAACTATACTTTAGAAAGGAGACGAGAGGTGTCAAATAATATATGCATGGAAGGTACTGGATGGCTCGGTCGCAAATTTGCACAGTAGAGTAACAACTAACTGTAGTAAACGATATGGAAGGAAATGCAGAATAGAGGCAATGGAGAACAGAGGTGCCATAGGCACAATCAGAGAACACCTAACATGAGAGGTCCACGATTGTTCAGTATCTTCCCAGTAAGTATAAGAAATATTACCGGAACAACCGTGGACATCTTCAGGAGAAAACTAGATAATTTTCTTCAAGAAGTGCCGGACCAACCGGGCTGTGGTGAATCTACGGGCCGCTGCAGGTAACAGCTTGTTGGGCCAAGCCCTCACAAGTGAAGCCCGGTCCAGGGCCGGGTTTGAAGGATTGAAGAACTCCCAGAACCCCATCCAAGTACAATTGTGGTCTGTTGGCAATGCATACGCTATGCAAAACCGACATCTATCACCCCAAATATTTTCATCCGGACACGTCAGTATGCAGTTGCTAGGATGTGTGTAATATTGTAAGGTATTGGCATTATTTCTTGGGTTCTGGTCACTCCCAAACATTGCCATAATCACTGAGGTTTGAGACGAGCTGCCTGTAATTATCGCCTGTAATTAAGAATGCAAAGTGACTCTTTTAACTGTTGCCAAGGAAAGTGAGGTAATAACGTGAAAGCTTTAAGCCCTGGATAACTGTATAAGACTTGGAAGGGATACAAGGATAAAGAGCAGGGTTATAAGGACAGAGGGGACAAATGGTGCTCAACCACCTATAGACCATCGGAGATCGAATAATCCTGAACGAGTCGATCGTAACGGAAGACTTGTAAAATTCAGAATGACAGCAGCGATGTAGGACTTACGCTTCTCTGCCATTTCGCTCGTTTTTCGTTAATGGGAAGAAGTTGCGGTTATTACTTTCTCGTCTAAGTTCGTCTGTTCTTTAAGGTAGATGAACACGTGATGACCGTGTTCTCTGTGACTGTGTGGCGACGGAGCCTGAATACGCCGTGCCAAGCACTTGAGCACTACTTATGGACGAGATGTGTGTGAGGAACAACCGAGCACCGTTCCTTAACTGCTCACCCTTGTGTATCCAGCAGCCAACTGAAAGCCATTGGTGGATCGTGTTTTGAGAGATAAAGGTACGATAATCAAGGTGGGAAGGGCCACCCAAAAGGCTAATATTCACAGGATGTAATACTCTAAATAATAAAAAATATCTCTCGAACTTCCAACTCGACACACGTAGCTGACTCGACCTGTCGAGTTTGTTTTCAAATTAGTTACATTCCAAATGTTAGTGAATCAAAGTTATAAAAGCCAATTTTAAATAAATTGGTTTGAAAAAGTAAGATTGTTGTTTACGTAACATTTTGCAAATGTATTTCATCATAGCTTTTTTTTTTTAACAAAATTACCAAAGTAGAGTGTGAAAATAATTACTGATATCATAAACATTGTATTAAACATGTTAGATATCATCTGTCATCAGATATGTTTAGAGAAAATCTAAAACCTGTTTCGTTATGTATATTTGAGCAGCATATTGCGTTCTTTTTATGGTGACATTTGGAAGGTGACATCAGTGTGTAGTGGTCGAGTAGGTGACATTTGGGAGGTGACATCAGTGTGTAGTGGTCGAGTAGGTGACATTTGGGCGTTGACATCAGTGTATAGTGGTCGAGTTGGTGACATTTGGGAGGTGACATCAGTGTGTAGTGGTCGAGTAGGTGACATTTGGGAGGTGACATCAGTGTGTAGTGGTCGAGTAGGTGACATTTGGGCCGTGACATCAGTGTATAGTGGTCGAGTAGGTGACATTTGGGAGGTGACATCAGTGTGTAGTGGTCGAGTAGGTGACATTTGGGCCGTGATATCAGTGTATAGTAGTCGAGTAGGTGACATTTGGGAGGTGACATCAGTGTGTAGTGGTCGAGTAGGTGACATTTGGGAGGTGACATCAGTGTTTAGTGGTCGAGTAGGTGACATTTTGGCGGTGACATCTGTGTGTGGCGGCCGGATGGGAAGAAATATACAAGAGCGCCGGAATGAAGCAGTAATTAGCTCCGACTCTCATTGAGTATAAGAACTCTTAATTAGTTCCCAGGTTCCCGATAACCATTCCAGCCCTTCACTCCTGCACGTAAAAAGTTCTGTAGGACGATTGGTTTGACCGCAAACTGCAGCAGTGTCAATCAACAGCGGAAGTTTTATTTACTGAAGGGATTAGGTAAGATAAAAAGACAACAAATCAATACAGAGGAAAACTAGCAAGCTTGTCGACGTTCATTCCCCGACCGTGCGAGTGGTTGGGCACTATTCCTTTCCTCCGTCCTATCCTAAATCCTTACATTCATATCCCCTCCAAGTGGTATATAGTCGGGTTCCCTTAGTGCTTTTTCCTAATAATTACCTTAACTTACTCTTAAACTTTAACTGAACTTTAGAAAATAACTAAAAAGTAATGCAGTGAGCATGTGAGTTATAGAATCATGACAGTCCAAGAAAAAAATGTGAAGGGATTACTTAAAGTGTGTTTAATGAATACGGAAATATAAAAGAAGAAAAGAAAAAAGTAGATGAAACCAGAAGAGGAATGAAATTCTTCTTAGTATTAATAAAATATTGACGAACTCTAGAAATTATTATAAGGAGATTGAACAAGAACTTTTTTTCCTATCACCCATGTCTTTGGATAGATGATAGATGCTTAATAATTTCCTGTCTCAACTCAAAGATACAGAGATTTATTACACATGGATAACATTAATACATCTGAAACTTCGGTTTCAACCCTTTTTAACCCTGTCGTAGCTCAGTCGATTAAGGCAGTGTCTGGGATGCTCCCGGACGCAGGTTCGAATCCTCGTCACGGCGCTTGTTGATTTGTTCATTAATACATCTGCTCTATAAACGCAGTTATTATTCTTTATCAAGATGTATGATAGTAAATGTTGACATCTGTTTGGCCAACAGTAAGAGGCCCATTAGGGGGGGGTAGAAATAGCCTAAGCTACTCTATCCCTTTGAGATGTATTTATTGCTTATCTCAATAAACATACTTGAACTTGAAAAGGCTCATAATATTCATGTAACAAAAGTTGTTTTTGAGATTAGCATTACGTTTGGGTCGCTTGCATCCATAATAAAGTTTTGGGGGGTGTTTATGTGTCTTTTATCGAAACACTATTAAATTGCTTTCAAATGATGTTTCCTATAACGTCGATATGATTACTCGGTTATTACGTAATCAACCGAACGCATTTCACTCTTTGAAAAACAAGCGTTTTAGTGCGTTTCAGGGGCCTCGTAGCCTGGTGGATAGCGCGCAGGACTCGTAATTCTGTGGCGCGGGTTCGATTCCCGCACGAGGCAGAAACAAATGGGCAAAGTTCCTTTCATCCTGAATGCCCCTGTTACCTAGCAGTAAATAGGTACCTGGGCGTTAGTCAGCTGTCACGGGCTGCTTCCTGGGGGTGGAGGCCTGGTCGAGGACCGGGCCGCGGGGACACTAAAGCCCCGAAATCATCTCAAGATAACCTCAAGATCTCAAGATAGGCCTTCTGCAGTTACCTTAATTCTAATGTTTTTGTATGAAAGGTAATTATGTACAATACTGTAATAAGAATTACCTAATATCCACCGGCTTGTTTTTGACAAGGTTTGAGGTCGAGGATGCCTCTAGCCAGTGATCCTCTAGCACATGCTAGAGGATCACTGAGGGGTAACAGGTCGAGAGGTGCCTCCAGGGATAGGTAGGGTTAGAGACTATCATACTCCAGGGTATAATTCCTATCTCGTGCGCTTGTTTCATAATAACTGAATATATTCCAGACAATGCTGGCAGACTCATTCCACCATTAAACCAAAAGAGCCGTTTGGTTCCGAGCGTACAAGTCAAATACTGACTTGTTAAGATCGACGTAAGTCAGTATTTGACTTATAGCTTCGGCTCGAGGATGGGAATGGGGAAACTGGGTGTATTTCTAGCGTATATGTCTCATGGTTTGTGTATCGAACGTTAGATCGTTTCATCCACAAAGGAAAGTGCTGCAATTATTAACCGGGGGAGGGGGGGGGGGGAACCTCTCTGATAACCGGATGCAGTATATGAGCTTTGGCCGGATGCGTATTGCTGAATGGTGTTATTTTGTCAGTTTCCATACTTGATCATTGCTAAACTGTCATACAGAAGAGCCGCTGTTCTCGCGTTCTGTCGCGAGAACACCAAAAATAACCAGGTGATAACCTCTTAAACTTGTGTAAATTTAGATAACTTAAAGATAGGTTTATTCAGCGTTTCAGCGTAGATTCCTATACAAATATTGTCTCAATTAAACGCAATTTAAAACGTTTCTCTGTATTTTCCTGTTGATTTTGCAACAACTGATTGGTAAACATGTTTAGTCAAACGTAAACCGTCTTTTTAGTAAATGATCATCTTGCACAAATTTTGCAACAATGTACTTAAATGTGAAGACAAATCACTTGTCCAGTTAGTTCCTACAAAAAAGTTAAATTTAAATATATATGGATTTTGATTTCCATTTGTGTTTACCAAGTTTCACATTTCGTCTCGAATTGTTTAACTTCATGCTTGACTTGAGTCGTTTATCAGGTATTGTAGAAGTATTAAATATCATTAACCGACTCTGTAGAGTGTTTGAAACACCATAATTGGGTTTTAGAGTAGAATTCAAACCCTGTACCGGCATGAACATTATGATTTCATAGTGTCATCACACACCAGGAAACACACCATATATAAAACACAATATTTTAACTCGTTAACTCGTTTTCGTTAGGTTAGGGTGAGTTGGGTAGGATGAGATTTGCATAACGAATAACGGCAAATTAGATGGGTATATACTTTTCTCAAGTAGTATTAGACTCTACCATTTATTGAAACATTATTGATGTAAAATGGAAGATGAGAATTTGAAGAACTATCTAATCTCTCTTGTAATTTATAAGCAGTAAAACTCTTGATAAGCATTTTATTATATAATATCCTTGTGGCTTTGTGTTGAAATCATTTTAAATTAATATTTGTTGAGCTTTATTTTTGTTGTGAAATTTTTAAGTATTTTTCCAAGTCAAGCTTGTCATGCGTTTTGACAGTCTTAAATACTTAAGATTAAAATGCCACTTATTTTTTTCTTTAAAAAGTGAATAAATTAAACACTTCTAAATAGGGTTTATAGCAGTGATTTATTAGTCTTGGTATCATATTTTTTCCTTGGCACTTCACCTTCCAATTTTTCAACCTCCTCAAAATAGGGAAATTGTATATGGAGATGCACGAAGCAATGCAGTTCGAACAGTACAATTTTAGGTGCTTTCCTTACGCAAAGACTATGCTAATTTCTGTATCGTTCCAATTTTACTATGCACCGCCGAAGCAAGTTCCGTAGAAATAATAAAAATTGGGCATCTGGAACCTATAATAGGATGACACTCAGGTGAAAACCTCTGCTTTTAGTTCTGTCTTTAGTCCTGCAAGCACAAATAGGGAAGCAAGCCACAAACACACACACACACACACACACACACACACACACACACACACACCCTTCACTTACACCCACACAAACGCTATGGGAAGCACGAACACAAACATGGATATCAGATTAACCTACGCATGCGCGCCCCACAGGGAACAATGCCAAACATATAATTCAATGCAGCTTAAATATACATAAGCCCGGGTATTCATCCATAAAGGGAATAAATATTCGTCATTGTTATGGTATTTCCAGTGGATACCATTTACAATGTTGCCTCGAACGGGCGACCCGAAAGGGGCACGACCCGAGGTTGCACGACCCGAGGGTGCACGACCCGAGGGTGCACGACCCGTGGGAGCACGACCCGAGAAGTGCACGAAACGAAATGTGCACGACGTAATAGTAAGAAAGAATATAGGAAGTGGGTCGGGGTTTTTTAGCAATGGAGAAGAATCTTGCCGACGGTACTATAGAAAGCGGGAAGTCAGAATTAGAGAAGATAGATGCGGGTAGATAAAGAAGAAAATAAAGATCGTTGAAGGGATACAAGATAATAATAATATGTCTCCGTCTTAAAGTTTTTTTGGGGGGTAAAAGGCCATATTATGAAGAAAAAATACATTTGAACCGTGGAGCAAATTTGAGTTAAAAACTAAGTAACTTTGGTTAAAAAAAATTATAGATTTTTTGGTTATAGTCTGTATAAAAACTCATTAGATTTTATAAAGTTTTAATGAACTTGATAAAAACGCCGTTTTGTTATTATGATTGTGTTAATGCCCAGATCTTCAACTTAAAAGTTACTCGAAAATCAAATTATCTTTCTGTAAAGACTGAAACTTTTGAACGTTTTGTAAGTTGTTACGTGGACGATTTTATGTATGTACATAAAACCGTTGATAGGTTAAGTAATAATTGTAAATAAGAAGCAATAAGATGCTTATCTTAACATACTAAGAAGGTTAGGTGAGGTCGGTGTTTTCTATGAAGTTTTTCAAGGTAAACTAACACATTCAAAATCGTAGACCAGACCACACACTAGAAGTTGAAGGGACGACGACGTTTCGGCCCGTCCTGGACCATTCCAGGACGGTCCGAATGGTCGTCCTTGAGAATGGTCCAGGACGGGCCGAAACGTCGTCGTCCCTTCAACTTCTAGTGTGTGGTCTAGTCTACATACTTCAGCCACGTTATTGTGACTCATCGCCTGCACATTCACAATCAATTAGTATGTCACATATGCACTTATTAAAGAAGCCAATATTGACCGTAAGCAAGTGCGAGAACGGTCAAGTGCGAGTGTTGCAGAACATGAAACAATGTGTTGTAACTTACAAGTGTGATATGCAACACTTTGCAACTGTTTACGAGGATAGAGACATCTCAGGTTATCATTTCGTTACATTTTTCACCGTTAAGTGAATAACGGTGTCAGGGGCCTGACAGCTGAGTGAACAGCGCTCGGGATCCGTAGTCCTAAGGTTTTGGGTTCGATCCCCGGTGGAGGCGGAAACAAATGGGTAGAGTTTCTTTCACCCTGATGCCCCCTGTTCACCTAACAGTAAATAGGTACCTGGGAGTTAGACAGCTGTTACGGATTATGTTATGTTGTGAATTTATTTACGAGCTTCTAAACGACTTGAGGTCGTCCTCGAACCCAAAGATATTAGTGTTATGCACAATCTAGTCGCGCTTCGGAACTTATACTATTATATAAATGCAAACTGAGCCACTATGGTTAAGGAAAGTTGCACAGGTTTCGTAAGTGAACACTGGAATGCTTGATGATTTATGATGCTGGACACGATCCCTTAACGATCCGTATATCACTTTGGCACAGTGTCTGAATAATCGGATTGAATCCTGGTAGGATTTACATACATACTTGTTGGTCTCGAAGGTTTCGTCACGGCCAGAACCCTCCTGATATTGATGGTCCTTAAGATTTACAACTAAAATATGTTCTACAAGAACTACCAGCTAAACAAGTTCTTAGCACCTTGAGAACTAAGTCACCCTTAAATGCAGTTAGAGTCTAGAGCTGTTGGATTCCTGGTTCTGGTGGAGGACGAATACCACAGCATTACGCTGCCGAGTTTCCATTTTAAAACTGTTTTCTCGCCTTAAATGTATTCAAATTAACGCTAAGCTCAGTGGAGCAAAGACGCCCCGGTAATCTACACACACGACACGGTGCTCGCCATTCCTTACAGCATTTTGTTGCGACTTCAGTGGTGTTCAGTTTCTTTATCTAAACTACATAGCGTTAGCGAGGTGGGCGTTGATTGTGGTGTTTAGGAAGGTTAGTGTTTTCCTCCGTGGTGTCAGACTGTTCAGAATATTTGGTTAGCCGCAGAAACTATAATCTTTATATAAATAATAATAAGAAAATAAAATATAAAGAAAATAAGAAAATAAAAGCATAGAAAGCTTTCACAATAAGATCAACAATGCCAGCAATTAGGTCATATTTAAGTACATATACACACTAGGTGGGAACTGCTTATAATGTAATTTTTATATCCAAGACAAGACATAAAAACTGGAAAGAAGAAACGTCTGTTCCCCTTCACGATGAGTCTATTTCACTGCCTGTCCTCATGTCCACACACAAAAAATTCACTGCTTCCACTAATATCTGAGAAATTCACAGCTATAAGAGGATCAAAACCATTTCAGACGTCTTCCCACCAAAGCTGCGTCCTACTTTGACACTAATTGACTTTGACCTTTACGCGCCATCAAAGTCTTCCTCTCATTTTCCTTACTCCTGCCAGAGTCGGAAATAGAAATAAAGCCCTTCGCTCCGAGCCAATCCCAGTACCCGAGGGAAGTTTCTACACTTTTGATTGGCTCAGGATCCTTATCTCTGATATCACGGTCAATCACACGCAGCCACGCTGCCACTCTCTCCTAATTGGTTGATCCCGTCGCGTGACGATACGTGAACCGCAGTTTTATCGACTCAAATTGGCGAAGAAAATAGGAAATGGAAACAAATATCCTACAACCTATTGGAGGCTCCGTCACAGGGGACATGGAGGCTCCGTAACAGGGGACATGGAGGCCCCGTCACAGGTGACAAAGATCTATTAACTTCTTAATAAAATCTAAGCACCTGACATCAGCGCCTCTTTAATATTAGCTATTAATAAAGTTGTTATTAACATTTATTATTAACCAAAATACGGCCTATTTGCAACTATTGAATAAAAGACGAAAATATAAAAATGTGTATGATTTACCGAAGAAAAATGTAAAAACTATGTTGGTTTAATACAAAACACTAACAAATATCTTGACTCAATATTTACAACGTAAAATAATATATATACATTTCTTTTTGCATGTAAATAATACAATATATTGGCGACCCAGTTTTAGGAAAATGTGAGCAAGATTGTCGCCAGAGTATCCATAAGAAAACGAATATTAAAGCATAAATTTAAATGAAATAAAGATATTGCTTGGAGAACTTCAAGAGGCCAATAAAGACTAAGATGTGACTTGATAACGCAACCATTAAGGCAACACTAGACAACTGAAGCTAGAAGATAGCAATAACCGAGGTTACACTAGATAACCCAAACGGAACTATTAGGATAACTTATGTAGGAAAAATTTTCTTGATAAATGTAAATAGCGCAGTTAAATATGACCGTAACAAGGGACAGAGAAAATTTAATGACACAGACTTGGGAAAACTGCCGAGAGCCACATGACAAAGAAAATGGAAGGAGAGAGAAGCAAACAGAAGGGAGAGAAAGAGAGAAAGAGTGAGAGAGAGAGAGAGGAAGAGACACAAAGGCCCGCAAAGAGGTCATATATACTCCCAGGAGAGAAACAGAGCCTAAGAGGATATATCATCTGCATTATCCAACGCAATCACGGTCTCTCAGAACCATTTAAATACTTATAATCTGCAGAGCAAGTGGCTCTGGAGAGCCGGGGAGGAGGTTATGAGCTCGGCCACCAGCCTCCACCGCTGCCTTTGAACCAAGTACGTCACTGCTCTTCCCTTCTACATTAACCAAGTCTCCCTCGAGGCCCCCAGCACATGATGGCTTGTGTTGGCTGCTCAGGCAGGCCGTGAGGATGGGTAGGGAGGGAGGAAGGATTGGTGCTGAGGTAGGAGGGAGGGGGCGTTCTGGTGTGGTATTGGTGGGGGAGAGCTGATAGAGGGGTGTCAGTGGCCATGTTGATGTCTGGGTATTGCTAGGGTCATTTCTGACGTATGTGGCAGGAAATGCCGTACTTTATAGCGGACGAAATTATGGGGAGAAATCGGCAAGCCTGTATGACTCTATAGCCTTGGAAGAGGGATACAAGGACAAGGAGTTGGGATTCATAATATCAGGATTATCAGGATTCATTTAAGGATCGGCTTCAACCACTTGGACCTTCGGGGAACGAACGCCAACCCTGCAAAAAGCTAGGTCATCGTGGTATTTGCCAGTGGGTATATTTTTATAGCGGTGGGGTGTTAGTGGGCCAACGTGTCATGGAGACGAAAGTGCCATGTAGGGTGGTAAATTGTCATGTGGGATGATGATATTGTCATTAGTAGCAGAGCAATTTGCTTGGCTGCCAATTGCGTTTCGGTACTTCCTATCTGTTATTGAATCCACATTGCTCATTTGGCTTCGTACTGCCACAAGTAGCTTGATTTCTAATTGGTAAATAATACAGATTCTAGAGCACTTGCTCAGCACTGCTAGAAAATGTGCACATTTCCCTGCCCCAAATATTGCGAAATATCATACTAGAGGTCCGCTGTGTAAACGGTGCACTAAAGAAGTTGCTGTATAAACGAGGCACTTAATATACCTAATAAAACTCGATATATGGTAAGGATCGTATTGCCACATAACCTTTATATGACAATAGGTACTTTTTGCTTAAACATAAAACCCAAGTCTCAAACCATTGTCAAATCTTGATTATTTACAACGTATTTGGTTTCCATGTAATAGCACTTACCCAAAAAAATATATTCTCCTCACATCAGATTCTCTCTGTGTGTTATCAGCGAAGCTGGAAGCCTACAAAACACTTTGTAAAACTTTCTTCCTGACCAGACTTCTGGAGATACCGAGTGTGGAGAAGGAACGTTCTTGGCTTCCCGGCCAAGAGATTACACCCAGTCTGTTTCTTCTACGGTCCACAGGTCAGGATTTACTAGGATTTAGGATGGGATATCAGGAGGATTTTCCGTTTCCTTGAAAGATATACCTGCGAGAGTCTCTGTTGCTAGTTGTTGAGGAGGGGATTTGGTGACTTAGAAAGACCGTGTTACCAGAAATTAAAATGACCAAGAATTAACATAAATCATTTGAGCACTCTCACACTAGGATACACAGGAATATACAGTATCAGTAACAGGCATCTTCCACTTAATTTAAATTGATTAAGCAGTATCCTTCCCCCCAGTCTCACGATCTATCGTCTTTGTCCTGCTGACCAGAGGACGGGGGACAAGTTAGGCAACCAAACCATAATGATGCCTCAAGGCTGGAAACCTAATACAACAGGTTATGGATTTAGAGATACTTGCCAGCCTGTCTCGGTTTTAGCGATGCATATTACCAACCCGTTCACATGCTTTATGGGCGTCAATCTGTATACACTTCCACGAAGGAACGACCTGAACGACCTGAACGTGTTCCGATCACGACCTGAACGTGTTCCAGTCACGACCGGAACGTGACTGGAACGTCGGGTCCGGTTGAACGATCGGAACGACCAAGACTAAAGAACTGCCGGATTGGATAGGAACTTGCCCTTATGATTATACTGAAGCCCTTGAATTTAACCGCTTTAGGATTTAACCGCTTTAGGGTTTAACCGCTTTAGGATTTAACCGCTTTAGGATTTAACCGCTTTAGGATTTAACCGCTTTAGGATTTAACCGCTTTAGACAACACGGAATCACGAGGAAAAAATGTGTAATCTCTGGCTGCCAGTCTCCAGAAGTTACTGTCCTGTGCTGTATCAATAGGAACACTTGCAAATCAATTCCAAAAGTAAAACTGGCTGTTATTTCATTGCTGTGAATTATTTCAGTCAATTACCGCTCGCCGAACTTATACAACAAGGATAGATCTTTTCAGCGGATTGTGTTTAATATACGAACACATGTAAGATAGTTGTTAAGGTATTTATCGAAGGAATTAATTAAAATTAAAATGCCCAGAGTGTGTGTATGTATATATATATATATATCTATGTATATATATATATATATATATATATATCTATGTATATATATATATATATATATCTATGTATATATATATATATGTATATTTTGGTAGCAGTCTTTCCTGTAGACATATTATTAAATATGACCGAAAAAGTAAGATTAATAATTCTAACACGAATTTTCTCAATGTTTCTTATATTTTTTTCTAGAATTGATTTTTCAGTTACCATCAACAGTGAAAAAAAATATAAGAAACATTGAGAAAATTCGTGTTAGAATTATTAATCTTACTTTTTCGGTCATATTTAATAATATACATTATATACATATATATGTATCTCACATATATTATTATATATCTCATTCTATATAACATAAAGATGTCTTGGAATATAATGAAGAAAAACCTTTTTGTTTTATTTATTTTGGCAATCCAAGAAGTACCATGAGTTCTGAAGTGGTCCTCAAGGCTAAGACTGCGCTGCCAGGCAAAAGCTCTCATATTCCTTTGTAATCCGGATGAGGAAACTTTCTGGGGGGAAAAAATAATTTTAACTGAAATGGTGAAGAGACAGAGTTTGTAAAGACTCGCGAGAAAAGAGAGACAGACAGACACACACACACACGCACGCACGTGCCTTTTCATTATAACTGTGCCCCAGAGTCATAGCAAACGCCTGAAAGTGCGTTTGCTATCAACACGACAATGGTTATGCCTCGTTATCTTGCCTGTGATCCCATGCAAACAACGAATTTTCGATAACGAAGATCTATCAAGGGACTCTCTATTAGAGAGTCTCCACACACACACACACACACACACACACACACACACACACACACACACACACACACACACACACACACACACACATGCGAGATCTGTTCTTAGTTAGCTTCAGCTGTTATGTTAGTGATCAAACAGAAATCCAGAAATATACATAATACGGTGTTTATTACAGGCTCACTCAACACTGGTTATGTGTCCACTCAACACTGGTTATGTATCCACTCAACACTGGTTATGTATCCAGACAACACTCATTATGTGTCCAGATATGACTCGTTATGTATCGAGACGCAAAAACTGTTCACTTCTTCCATAAAGTGGCCACTAACGAATAACTTCGTCGTATGCTTATATGCACTGTTGAGGAGTTGTACTTTGGACTGTTGAAAAGTTGTACTTTGCACTGTTGAAGAGTTGTACTTTGCACTGTTGAAAAGTTGTACTTTGCACTGTTGACCTTGCATTGTACAAAGCACAGTCCACCTGACGAAACTAGGTTTTCGGCGTTGTTGACCAGACCACACACTAGAAATTGAAGGGACGACGACGTTTCGGTCCGTCCTGGACCATTCTCAAGTCGATTGTGATGGGGAGGTAGGGACAGGCATTAAATAGGCAAGAGAGAGCTGAGGAGGAAAGTCAGGTGTAGGGGATAGTAGTAATGAGAACTGCAGCAGGCCTATTGGCCCACACGAGGCAGCTCCTATTATAACCACCGAAGGAGAAAGAACTCTGTTGCAAAGAACGTTGCAAAGAACTGTGTTGACTTTTCCGTCTACGTACATCATTGCTGTTAACATTTTCCCGTTGTTATCGGTCTTGTACCGTCCGGTTGCATTATAATACAGTAGATGAACTCGAGTTTCAGCAATTCAGCTGTATTTTATTAGTGAAATGTTTGTTCCCTTTGACTCTCCTTCTCCGAGACGATCAATAATTTTATTTATAGGATCTGGAAACAATTTAACAGATGCTAAAGAAGGCATCCATTACTCTCAGGAGACTATGGAGTTGGGTTCTGGTTGTCGGTCTGGAGTAGCGGGGGGGAGAAGCTGTCACCCATGTAGCAGGTCTCTCTAAGGAGACCGAAAGTCTCTGAACAGATGCTATAAGAATTACCTTAAGAACACTTATCAGCAGCAGATTTGTAAGCTACACCAATCATTGTGATAATCTTGTCATCCACACTTGGAAATAAAAATGCAAATAAGTCGAAAATTTCAGTTTGGCAGCAGGATGCTGCTTTTGGAAACTTTCCTTATTAAGACCACTCAATAGCCCGGTCGATAGCGCTTCAACCTCACACACGTGGGGTCCACGGTTCGAATCCCCTACAGCCCAGCTGAATGGAACATTGTGATAATCATTTTGCAACACAAAGAAGTTAACTAGTAGCTTGAATGACTGGAATAGAAAAAGATACGACAGATTAGATGAATGAACTCGGGCGCATTATCTCTTGGATAATGTGCCCCAGTTTATTCATAATGAAAGGTAATGATATAATGATTATGACTTATCAGCGTCAGTTCGACGTTGAATGAACGGTGATAACGTTGCTTCGACGTCGAACCGGCGTCATCTTGAGGTTATCTTGAGATGATTTCGGGGCTTTAGTGTCCCCGCGGCCCGGTCCTCGACCAGACCTCCACCCCCCAGGAAGCAGTCCGTGACAGCTGACTAACACCCAGGTACCTATTTTACTGCTAGGTAACAAGGGCATAGGGTGAAAGAAACTCTGCCCATAGTTTCTCGCTGGCGCCTGGGATCGAACCTAGGACCACAGGATCACAAGTCCAGCGTGCTGTCCGCTCGGCCGACCGTCATGCTTGGATGTTGTGGCCCTCTGGGAAGGAATTAATGTCCAGTGCGACATTTGAATAATCATACAAGCAAGAGGAGTGTGAATTACAGGGGGGAAAATATATTTCAACAAGTGTAGCAAGGGACGTCCAACATTTAAATTACACAGGAAACCGTCGAGATATTCTTGCAAGTCCGCAAGTCCAAACATTTATCTCTGTTCTAAATGAATGAATGACAAACGTAATGCAACTCAAATTTACAACGTCAACAAAGGTGCTGTTTTCAACATTGAAAATACAACTCTAAAAGCAAGATATCTTTGGGAGGAATAAACTACACCTGAAAACGCCCGGACTCGTTAAAATACGAAAGGCCTGAAATTCTGGGAAAATATGGCAGTAATGAGAAATACGAGTTAAATACCTCTCATGCACTGGGTTAAATTGAGGCGCTAAATAGCAATTCTTGGACTGAACTATCTCCGGACGTCAGACCTAATGCCATGCTCACACTCCTAGCTGGAGCCATGTGCATTTATACGAGCTTGCAAAAACAACATTTGCAAACACTGTCAGTGAGTATTCGCGGAAAAGATTTATAATCAAGGTGTTTGATGCAGTTCAACATTCTCGCACAACAAACTCGAGGCTCCTCTAGCGTTAAAATCCCAGCTAAAATCCCAAAGCATTAAGTGTACCTGCGTTTGGGCAATGCCATTCTTCAAATATTACCGTTTCAAATACACGTGACTATTTACTTATACTGTTAAGGCTTAAATATATTTGCACTCTCTGAACGGGAAACTTGAAACATTTAAATATGCAAAGCAATTTGCCAGGAGAGCTGGCGTTATATACATTAAGCGCAGACATAGAAACATTAAAAAGTGATACAGATGCTGATGAACTTGACGAAAGAAGATTTTGTGCAACAAATTAGTCACACAACTTATCCTTATATTAATAATAAACAAAATTTTAATATATAAAACTAACACACTATAGCATCACCGTGAGTTTAGTCTCAAGAAAAACGATAAAGTATTCACATAATCACAAGATGAGCAGAGCCCCAACCATTTGGACCGGACGGTAGAGCGACGGTCTCGCTTTATGCAGGTCGACGTTCAATCCCCGACCGTCTTAAGTGGTTTGACATCATTCCTTCCCCCGTCCTATCCCAGAGCCTTATCCTGACCCCCTTCCCAGTGCTATATCATCGTAATGGCTTGGCACTTTCTTCTGATAAATCCCTCTTCCCCCTCGTAACAAGAGCAAAGAGAAAGAATCGCGGGACAAAATCCCTAAGTGAATTATTTCGTCGAGTTAAATCCTGGGAGCGCGACGTGGATTAGTAGAGGGGGATTTACGTTCAGTAACAAGAGAATGAATAGGTGCTGTAAACAAAGAACAAAGAAGATACTGATAATATTAGTGAGAAAATCCGTAGGACCAGTGATTAGGGTTCGAACCTGTGCCGTGAATGTGGATGAGGTTCAAACCGTCATCTCTGCTCCTACGGATTTTCAATGATCTGTTGTTTAAGATTCGCTACTTGGAGCAAAAAGTTCCAAGCAGCACGGGCTATGGTGAGCCCGTATTATTTTTTTTCCAATGATCATTGATGCAGTCACGTAAGTGTGATTACTCTCTGTGTGTGGATAATATTAGTTTAGATATGGAGAAGAGAATAGCGAGTAGAAGTAGATAGTGAGGCGGGCGCGAGGGACGGGTAGATGTAGATAAATATATATATAAAGTTATCGAGGGAGAAGACAAGAGAACTATCAGGCGAAAACGCCAAGGCATTTGACTATATAGCAGTAGGAAGGGATGAGGATTTGGGATGGGATGGAGGGGAGGGGGGTGGGGGGAGGAATGGTACCCAACCACTTGGACAGTTGGGAATTGAACGTTGACCAGTATGACGCGAGACCGTCTGTCTTCCGTCCACCCCGAGGGACAGGGGGACGGGAAGAGGGGACAGGAAGAGTATATATATATATCTGCTAGAACCGGTATGCTAGTGAGAAGAAACTTCTTAGCGTTTAACGAGGACATTGAACTCCTTACTGAATGTCTCGTGCAAATTGGCCGAAACATGTATATCTTTAAGCAGCATCTCACACTTGACAACCAAGGCAGGAAGACACCAGTTGTCAAGAATGATCACCTTTCTCTCTCTTGACTGACCTGCACTCCATTATTTCCTCAACCTTCCTCGTCAAGGCTAAATGACCCTGGAGGTTTCTCCATTTGAACCTTGATTCGTTCTGGCTAAGCCGTAACTTTTCAGGAGAAGCAACAATGCATGAGGCATCCCGGCAGCCATACGGTTAGGCGCAAGGTTAAATTTTAAAAAACTCTCCATCTAACGTTTTAGACTTATTCAGTCATCGCCTCATTCAATAATTGCATTTTGGAACATTCAGATTCACATGTAAAATGAATATCCGTCTCACTGTGGGCTTCAAACTTATCCCTGTAAATTATATATATATATATATATATATATATATATATATATATATATATATATATATATATATATATATATATATATATATATAATAATATATATAATAATATATATATATATATATGTCGTACCTAGTAGCCAGAACGCACTTCTCAGCCTACTATGCAAGGCCCGATTTGCCTAATAAGCCAAGTTTTCATGAATTAATGTTTTTTCGACTACCTAACCTACCTAACCTAACCTAACTTTTTCGACTACCTAACCTAACCTAACCTATAAAGATAGGTTAGGTTAGGTTAGGTAGGGTTGGTTAGGTTCGGTCATATATCTACGTTAATTTTAACTCCAATAAAAAAAATTGACCTCATTTATAATGAAATGGGTAACTTTGTCTTTTCATAAGAAAAAAATTAGAGAAAATTTATTAATTCAGGAAAACTTGGCTTATTAGGCAAATCGGGCCTTGCATAGTAGGCTGAGAAGTGCGTTCTGGCTACTAGGTACGACATATATATATATAATATATATAATATATATATATATATATATATATATATATATATATATATATATATATATATATATATATATATATATATATATATAATGTTGTTTAATATTTTATACCTAATGTACGTATACAGTGAGCAGAAAAGATCGACATAATTAAGGTAAGTTAATTATGAAAAAACGCTAAGCTATTGCGATGATGTAGCGCATGGAAGGTCTATGTGGAGTGTGCGGGAGCGGAGGTACGAGGACGCAGGGATAGAGGAGATAATTACAGAGATTAAGACTTAAAAGAAACCACTTATTATTTCTGCCGATGAAAGCGATAATGGGAGTAACGATATTGTTTAATCGGAATTGGAGTTGTACGAGGCTGCCTCACAGGCACTACGATGTTAACTGAATATTTAGGGATTGTAGTGTTTGATGGATAGATGGATAGTTTGATGCATCACTAGGTATTCTGACAGTTGAATACATCTCGGTTGTCAACCTAAAGTCGTCAAGTAAGAAATGTGACAATCTGCTTACTGGTGATTATCTGTGAATCCAGATCTATCAGTGATGGAAAATACGGTCTCAGCAGTGGTCCTGTTGTTGTCATTGCCGTCAGGGAGTAGCGTAATGATACCATGTCATTTCGGGCCGGCGAAGCATGACCCGTGGGTTGAATATATTGTTTCTTCAATTTCAGACTTAACGCTTAAAATCTGCTGATCTTCCCTCAGACTGGACAGTGGTGGTGGTCTGTTAAACTCTCAATTCACCGGAGGCTCCGTTGACGATACCGAAAATACAGATTACATGAATATCAAGAGCTAGTAGGTACCTTGATGTTAGCTTCGTTAAACATTGCTGTGATTCAAGGCAACTAAAGATGACTCTTTACCGAGACGGGAATGTTTAACCAGTTTAGTGGGGGAGGCCAGAGCTGAGCCAGGGATCCGGATCTGAAGACGTATTAGCGGTGGTGCGTAAGCGAACACACCGAGAATTTACCTGACTGGGGTCTGGATGATGTCGGCTCAGACCACGAATGATGTCGGCCTAGGGAACAGATGATGTCGTCTCAAGACACCTATCTGCAGGAAATCTAATCCGATAAAAACCCTTAATATCTGTCTTAATCCAAACGGCAAGATTTTACCCGAATTCTTCGCAGTTGTCTCACATAATTATGTGAAAACTATGATTGGAGTCATAGTTTTCACATAATTATGTGAAAAGTTACAAGATATCGTTATTGAACGGGGCGTGAGTTCCAGTGTCGGTAATTCAGCTTTTCGATTTGGACAGAAAACGCAGAACGTGTTTATTCTTTGGTGCAAATTATCTTCCTTAGCTGGTCCATGTGAAAAGTCTCGTTCTCAGACTCCTGGAGTAAAATGACATGTCGATAAGTGCATTTCAATAAAGTTTATGATCTACAAATAAACTGAGTATCACCTCTGATGGTATAAAAAAAATTGTCATGTGTTTACCTGAATGGAATAGCAAGAGAAATTTTAGGGTTTCTCAATCAGTACATTCAGGTCACAACCGAACGCTCCCGGGTTCGATTCCCGAGCAGGAAGAGACGCTTTGACACATTCCGTACACCAAAGCCTAACAGTATATATGTATCTGAAAAATGAAACTATGAAAAGAGAGTGCAAAGCCAGTATGTCTATATAACGGTGCATCTGGGAGTTAAGCAACTGTTCTGGGTTGCATCTTTTGAAAGAGTAGGGATGACCTCGATATGACTTGACTTGTCGACTTGTCATCACCAAGCAGACGTCTTAGGAACGCGGTTTAAACTATCTGTCCATAATACGATACGACAGAGAAGAGCTGGAGGGAATACACTCACATACAAAACGTTTTGAAACAATAATACAAAATCCACACGAAAAAATACTAATGCGAAACTAAGGGAGTAAGTGAAATGTGGATCGTGGAGACCGTAGACTATGCAATTGAATATGTATGATGTCTGTGTGTAACTTATCACATGCCTCTGTAAGACTAACCATCCTGCGAGATGGAGACTCAGTTTCACTGCTACTTTATTCACTCTTGTCTTCATGATATCCTCATAATGCACCCAGAATCTGCCAGTGCAGACTATTTATCACATGCCTCTGTATGACTAGCCATCCTGTGTTATGGAGATTTTTTTAGCATCACGTAGCTAACTTTTTGACACACTGTACTCCCCCTTCATATAGTCCAGGGCAGCTGCACAAATGCAGATGTACCTAATGTATTAAAAAAACAATGTCTGTGTGTAAAGACTGTGAGCAAAATCTCCATCATTATCTCACACTCTTTATTATTGAATATTCAGTCATTAGGCCCATCAGATCTACCATTACAAGGCACATAGAGCTTTTCAGTTAATTTAACTCTTTTGTTCTTAAGGAGTGTCCTCTTAGTCCTCTGTATCCTCTTAATACATTCCAGGTTGCTAGTGCAGGCCACAGGTAACATGCAACTATATGACAATCCTCCTGGAAGATGCCGATTTTTCGTATCAAATAGCTAGCTCTCGACACAAACTAAGTAACCATATAGTCTAGGGGAAGCTGCATAAATGCCCAGGTACCTCAGTATATTAAACAAAATTTGAAGTTTCGGAATTTGCTATATCCTTTCTTCTTTATGACCATT
>NC_091197.1:12787665-12807665 GCF_040958095.1 Procambarus clarkii | reverse complement strand
CTTAAAGCCCTAAGCTAAAATAATATAAAAAAAAAATCCCAGAATTAGGTCTGTAGTCAGCTGCTGGAAAAATTGTCTCACCGTCCCTTAGTCTGGGATATTACTCTCCGCATATATAGTTTACGTAAAATATATATATGTGTGTATGTGTATATAGTTTACATAAAAAAACTGCCTCCTCGAGAGGCTTTTTGGGTTAAATTTTTGCATATTATCTTTATGTACCTTAGGTAATTATCAGCACTAAGCCCTTACGACTATATAGCACTTGGAAGGGGGTGAGAATAAGTATTTAAGATAGGATGAAGGGAAATAACATCAAATAATATTATATTCATAATTATAATAACCTTTTCTGGAACAGGTAATATTCGTAAATAGCTCAGAGAGAATGAAAGTGGAGAGAGAGAGAGAGAGAGAGAGGGAGGAAGCAAGAGGGAGGAAGATAATGGGAGAAAAGTGATGAAGTATTACTTAAAAATTACAATAAAACCATTACAGTAAAGTGGTACATCTGATAAAGTATTACGACAAGAATTGTTATGCTGTTTACATATGAGTCAACAGCATTTTCATACCGTATAAAGAGAGAGATCTCCATTGATGTATTGAAGCCCTTTGTAGAGTCGGTGGAATGGAAGCCGACATATGTTGTGGTTCAAAATGGTTGTGTATGGTGGTTGATGTGCTTGTGTGTGGTGGTTGATAATGTATGTGGTTAAGGTACCTGGTGTACAGGTGGTGGTATTCATTGTGGGATGGGTGGTATGTGTGTTACTGCTGGACGTGATGTGTCGTTAAGTGTGTGTAATGGTGACTACAATCAATAGGAAGTGTAATAGTGGTGTGTATATGTATAAGAATGGTTCCTGGGTGTGTCGGTGGCGGTGTAAAGCTCTGTAAATTAATGTCGTGGTGAAGATGCAGTGGTTGAAGGAAAGTGGACGTGTTTGTGGTAAGAATAATTTTGGTTAATGAGCGGTAGATCGAATCGTTGAGGTGTTATCTTTATCTATGGTGAGGTGTTATCTATTGTTGAGGTCTTTATCTATGAGGTGTTATCTTTACTGTGATATTCGTAGTTCGTTACTGGAACGTCTGCTGCACAGACGAGCTGTTCTTGAGACAGTGAGCCACAGGGCATTGGAAACCACCAATAAGGGGAGACTTTACTGAGGGGGAAGCGAGGGGAAAAAAGGATGAAAGAAAGCACAAGGAAGCCTCAAACATGTAGCATGATTTGGGTAAATGAAAAAGGGGGTAGTAATGGTGGTTAGAAAACACGGGAAGAATGAAAGTGGAAGACGTGCTTATGATTTAATGGTGTGGAACTAACATCTTGTAGGATCTAAGAGCCTCTTGATACCCGGTGGAGACTTTATCAATGGAATTATAATAACAATGCAGGCGATGAGTCACAATAACGTGGCTGAAGTATGTTGACCAGACCACACACTAGAAGGTGAAGGGACGACGACGTTTCGGTCCGTCCTGGACCATTCTCAAGTCGATTGTGATATATAATAACAATATTTCTTTCTTGCAAACTAAGTATACAAACTTTGCTACTCTTTATTTTTCTAATTCTCAATGTGATCAAACATTTCCAGTTCGCATGAAGGAACAATAAACAGTTGCTAGGTATAATTTATATAAAAAAACTATAGGCATCGTAAAATTTGTCTTTTGACCCGGAATTAAACTTTACCTTACCTTAAAAAGTTTAAACACCCTAAAATTGACCTTAAACATTTTTAGGAATAATATCAAAATCGAAATTAAAAATAAGCTGAATTGTATAAATATTTTGAAAACATGGATTATAATTTTCCATTTTGATAATTTAAACCTATCCACGAGGATTTGAATTTGAGTAAACAGGTAAATTTGGCTCGTAAATTTACGAAAATTTACGGAACGTAGAAATAAATATGATACTCCAAGCGTGATGGTAATACTTCTTATAGGTAACACAGAGCTTAACTTTATATATATATTGTCTCAATTGTATCACTGCGACAGAATAAAATCACATTTAGACTTTTTCGTGCTGTCTTGAGTCTGACTTCGATTAGTGTTGGTGCGCATCTAGACTTTATAGGATCTCTTAATGACTTCCGAGAATCCAATTTGAGAGTCCGAAAGCAATAGTTCAAAGTGTTTGGTAATTACGAGGGCTATTAAACACCCACCATGGAGACGGACTCACCAAAGACACCGTAAGAATAGCCCTTAATTTTTTTTAATGCATTTGCTTGCTTATATTTTATAAACGATTACTGTAAAAAGGTTTCCTCGAAAATTAGATTTATTATTTAATATATATGTCCCCCCCCACCCCCCCACCCCACATGTGAACCACGCTTAAAAATATCTTAAAATAGTATATTAGTATATGCCTCAGATTTCTTTATATTAATTTAAAGTTTGTTATGATACGACTTATGTGGGTATAAAGTGTAAGGTAACTTTAGCATCATTTTATATATCAAAATATGACAAGAGTTCAGTATGTAATTTTAGTTTTATGTACAACACAAAATTTATAAAAAACTGTGTGTATCCAAAGTCCTGTGAAAACTTGATTGCGTGGCTGAGACTTAAAACCTTAAGTGTTCTAAGACAGAGCCAAGAACCATTGACTGTATGGCACTTATGCAGTGAAAATACAAGTAGATTATCTCATCTATATGGCTGTACTGTTAGGTCAGACACCGAACTCACGAATTGACTATTTCATACATTCCTGGCTGGCTTGCTCCGAAAAGTAATTAACACGTGATAAACACACCCATAATAGTGCCTTAGAATTTTAGACTACCATACGTGTTGGTTAAGGTGTTAGCATTCAGTGATATGTTGACATAAGACAACATATGTCTTGATTCATCTTGTCAAGACATATGCCTTGACCAACATGTGTCAAGGCATGTTGACACAGCCTTATCAACATGCTTACAAGGCTCTGTCTTTTTATTTCAATATGTGCAATTGACATTAAAATAAACATAAGGAATAAGTAAAATGAGGAAGAAAAGAATAGAGCAGTATCACAATATAGAGATAAGTAGGTAAAATATATGCAAAATAAAGGGTGTTGGCAAAGCTATAGCACAAAAACACAGTAACTAGGGAAGAGGCTGTATTTGCATAATGTTATTTAATCATTCATAGACGATTCAGTTACACACTAATAAGGGAGAATGATTTTCGAGATGTGTGTTCCTCTGTGAATATATTAAGATTTGAAACTGCTGGTTTCATATATATATATATATATATATATATATATATATATATATATATATATATATATATAATATAATATGTGTGTGTTTGTGCATTTTTCATTACATAATTAAGACGGCATTCGTTCAGAAAGGTACAATGATAAACTAATATTAAAAGTTCAATGTCTATTTTTGTACGTAAAACACTTACGTGTACCGAAATTTTTTTTCCTCGTAATCTACAGTGAACATCACCTGGGTCACACGTAACCACTTGGGTCACATATGTAACCACTGAACGCGCATACAACAATATGTAATATTTATATGAAACTAGTTCACATGTAACAAAATGATCTTGGATGCCTCCTGCATCATAATTTAAGGGATGTGAAATCCCAGTCAAGATTATCCGTTTGATTGTTATTATACAACCTGTTGCGATCAAGAATTGTCATACCAGCATCCATAGGCATATCAGAAAGCCATATTTTTAATGAAAATTTCACACAGTATTCTCGAGATTCCGACAAGTTAAGAGTCTAATAACAGTGTTAATGTTTCTGTCCGCCTGTGCTTCCGGTAGTTAAGCTCTTGCTACTCTGTCCGGAGGAGACAGGAGATTAAAAGGGCAAATGAGAGACAGAAGGGAAAGTGGGCTTCGCAAATATTATATGAAGAATTAAACACTGTTCATGAGCCTCGCTAGTGAACCAATACCTTGATACACTAACTCTGAACAGAGAGGAATGAGAATGATGTTTAACAAAGGTACATGACCGAAAAAAGCGCCGAAAGAGTACGAATTTTTGCAATGTCAATGTCGTTAACAAACGGAATGCACTGGGCAGTGATGTGGGTGGAGGCAGACTCCATACACAGTTTGAAATGTAGATATGATAGAGCAACACAAGAGCCTGTACACAAGTTGATTGACAGTTGAGAGGCGGGACCAAAGAGCCGAAGCTGAACCCTCGCAAGCACAAATAAGTGAGTACGAACGATGACTCTTGAACTTTATGGAAAGACCAGATGATAGATTTTAATCAATACAGAGATTATCTATTGGTCAAAACTGGTTAACCAAACTTAACCTGTACAAATTTGCCGTTTTTATTTCGACAGATATAAAGGCAATCAACAGTGTGTCTTTGCAGCCACCACATAAGTGGCATACTCTATCATACAATCAATTGCTAAAGACACGTATAAAGTCGTCCCAATACACAATTCAGCATATACGAGTTTATATAGAAACTGTACAAGGAGAAATAATAAATCTACTCGTGTTACGAATGCTCTCAACAATCATAGTACCACCATTATATGGACGGGAATATATAATGTAACCAACCCGTCATTTCGCGTAATACACTGCATTTTGACGGTAAAATATATAAGGGTTCTACAAATCATAGCGGCTCACAAATAGTTACGTTTTAATGCGTCGATTGGTTAAGTTTGGGTGTATTAGTATGCCATTTCCTGTTCGTTGTCGCAATTCGAGAAAACATGTAGGTGTGTGCAGGACCTTGAATTAAATTTGGCGCCTGAGGTGTACGTTTGTGTCAAACGTCAATAATATATATATATAAATATATATATATATATATATATATATATATATATATATATATATATATATATATATATATATATATATATATATCGCCCTAAAAGCATAATGAAACTATTTAACGAACACTAGTACATGAAAATTATGCTATTATGATTTGAAACAAATATGTGACCCTTATGCTAATCATAACATACCCCTCTTGTGAGAGTTTTGATATGTGCCAGACTCTCCAATAAGGTATGTGATTATCTTGAGGTTATCTTGAGATGATTTCGTTTTTTTTTAGTGTCCCCGCGGCCCGGTCCTCGACCAGGCCTCCACCCCCAGGAAGCAGCCCGTGACAGCTGACTAACACCCAAGTACCTATTTTACTGCTAGGTAACAGGGGCATAGGGTGAAAAAAACTCTGCCCAATGTTTCTTGCCGGCGCCTGGGATCGAACCCAGGACCACAGGATCACAAGTCCAGCGTGCTGTCCACTCGGCCGACCGGCTCCTCCTGTTATACATATATATCATATCAGTTCTGATTTGGTGGTTCTTGTAACACCATTTATTTAATATATTCGGTACGAGTCGACGCGTAACAAAGTAGAGGACTCGGCCGACGTTAATCAGAATTTAACGTTAATCAGAATTTAACGTTAATCAGAATTTAATCATTATCCTCACACGACTCAGAAGCCTTCGGAGCCTTACACTATCATCATGATCAATAGTACAGTTTTCACTATAACCATTATCACTATTACACTATCACTTTTTTCCCCCAACTCGTTCATACCATTTCACCAGCGGCTATTTTCAACTTCATTTTATTTTTAATTATAATAATACGAACCAAGCTACCCTGCGAAGACTGATGCTGATTAGTAATATACGTAGAATTTTAGATTAGTGATTAGAGATTATGTAGCAAGAAGAGCAGACCAGAGAACAGAACCAATGGAGTTGTCGAAACAGCGCACTTGAGGGAGCCGGTCGGCCGAGCGGACAGCACGCTGGACTTGTGATCCTGTGGTCCTGGGTTCGATCCCAGGCGCCGGCGAGAAACAATGGGCAGAGTTTCTTTCACCCTATGCCCCTGTTACCTAGCAGTAAAATAGGTACCTGGGTGTTAGTCAGCTGTCACGGGCTGCTTCCTGGGGGTCCGCGGGGACACTAAAGCCCCGAAATCATCTCAAGATAACCTCAAGATAACCTCAAGATACATAGTTCACAAAGATCGTTATCCTGTAATATGACTGTTATGCACAACTAAGAAATATCCAGGTGTAAAAAAATACAAAAATATTAAAGCGGGCGAAGCAATCATCATTAGTCGTGCTTCCTCGCTGCCAAATATAAATTCCGAGACAGATTTATCCTATTGGGTCTCGTTAGACAAGATTGCATCGAGTCGTAAATGAGATATTCGACCTTTGGTGCCACTACTGTTGCCTGAACGACCCGGATGGGAGAATATCTGACCATAGATCATGCATACTGGGGAGGACAACCTTCTTCCTCTCTTTATCCCCGTTTTCTTTCTTAATCTCTCTTTCTCGTTCATTTCATCTTAATTTGCGAATGTGCATGCGTATAGGTAGGTGTGTGTATGTGTACTTGTCTAGTTGTGCTTGCGGGGGTTGAGCTGTGTCTCTTTGGTCTCGCCTCTCAACTGTCAATCAACTAATGTACAGGTTCCTGAGCCTCCTGCGCTCTATCATATCTACACTTGAAGCTGTGTATGGAGACAGCCTCCATCACATCACTTCCTAATGCATTCCATTTGTCTACTACTCTGACACTGAAAAAATTTATTCTTTCTAACGTCTCTGGCTCATTTGGGCACTCAATTTCCACCTGTGGCCCTAGTGCGTGTGCCCCTTGTGTTAAATAGTCTGTCTTTATCTACCCTATCAATTCCTCTGAGAATCTTGCATGTGGTGATCATATCCCCTGTAACTCTTCTGTCTCCCAGTGACGTGAGGTTTAATTCCCGTGGTCTCTCCTCATAGCCTCTTTGTCTCCACACATCTCTTTGTGTGTGTGTGTGTGTGTGTGTGTGTGTGTGTGTGTGTGTGTGTGTGTGTGTGTGTGTGTGTGTGTGTGTGTGTGTGTGTGTGTACTCGTCTAAATAAGCTTGTGGATGGTTCAGCTTTACCTTTTGGGTCTTGCCCCTTAACCTTCAATCGATTAGTGGAGTAATTATCTAACCTTGGGGGTTTGCTCATATATAACTCGTTTGATTGTGAATGTCTGATTCCACCACTTAACACCTTTTATTCATTCCGATCGTTAATTTAAATTCAATTAAAATTGTTAAATCAATAAAGCCTGTACATTTATTGTTAGGTTAGTTTACAAAAAAATACAGTAAATTATTTACCGCAAAAAATTCATGATATATTATGTAATATCTATAATTATATACTGTGTACTCATGATTTATATTTACATTTAGAAGCAGTACTTATCAGTGTTGTAAAAATCATTAGAGTTGTGATATTCAGAATCAGAAACCATGTCTGTAAAAACGTATACAAATCACTATAAAAATGGCTGAACTAAACAGGTGTACACGAATCTAAAACTTTACATTTTTTCCAATCTTTGCATTTGTAACAAAAAAGTATAGTTTATCATATGATCAGTAACAAATCTTATTACCCAGTTACAACTAATGCAACCTTTTCTATGATGGCTATTGTTGTCCTTATCTAATTTTATGGAAAGTTGTATAGTACGTTACTGCTACTACTATCTTTGAAACTATACTTTTTCACATCTTTAGTTGTTCCTGATAAATAAGGTTACAACCCACTAATCCTGAATACATTTTCGTCTTGATTATCTTCATATATTCCTTCCTTGGGTTCACATGATTTATTTGTGATACCATCTCCATTTGTGTTCAATATACTAAAGGTTGATATAGATTTTTTATTTTCCATCTTTATCTCCTCTACACTATGTTTTGTGAGTGTGGAAGAACGTCTTCTGTATGGAGGCAGGGCAGGGAAGGATACTCTTGGCAACATGAATAATTCACTTGGGAGGATAGTTTAGGGGATTGGTAGAAGAGTAGAAACTGTTGAGCAGTTGAAAGAGGTGAATGAAAGAGGGGGTTCTGGCTGTTTTAGTTAGGGAGCCACTAACGTGTAGGATCGAGTATCTAATTGGGGAATGGCAGACTGATGAGCATGTGAAAGATAAAGAATTTGATTTAAGAAAGTGATGCTGTGAGTTGATTGATAAGGTGAGGTGAAGAAACCAAGGCATGGAAAAGCAGGATTATTAGTGACTAGAAGACACTAGTACAGGGAGTGAAATGGATGAGGAATGAGAGGATATTTTATGGTGCATTACGTATGGGACTGAGGGGATTTCAGTGAAAGGTTTGGCTAGTGGGATGGAAGGTTAGGTTATATTTCAAAATACGCTGGGATATGATGGAGTGAGGAAACCAGGTTTTTCAAACTAGTATGTCATGTCCTGAATAGGCAGTTGTACTAATTGTCAACATCCGACTTCTGTTAGTCATTTTCCCAATCATAAGTTGTCTTGATTGTGTATAACGTATTATATAATTAACATTTTACTAATGATAAGTTTTATTGAATAATTAATATATTGTGCATCGAGTTGCCTCAAACCACATCTTCATCTAATCCCTTCACTTATTTAAATCTCCTACACTGAAGATGATTTTTCTGAAATCATCTTTAACTCCATTGAATTTCCAGCTTCATCTATCTCATCTATATTTCATCTATATTCCCCCGTTGTGCTCACTTTAAACTTTGCCTACTTCTTACATTTTCCTTTGAGTCTATATGAAGTTATAATATCCATTTCCCGCGGCAATTTTCACCGTTGCTTAGTCTTCTCATATTTTGAAGTTCCTTGAATTCTGTTTTGTGCCGTATAGAATGGAGAGTATTTCATACCAGGGCTGCATAGTGGAGATTGGTTGTCGTGTAGGTTGTATATAGTGCACATACACTTTTGTCTATGTCTTTCTCTCTCTCTTTCGGGGTTCAGGTTTTCAGTCCATTATGTGCCACTATCATTTTCTCCCCCCACTATCGCCCACAGGATAGATATGGTGTGCATAATAAATATAAAAAAAAATAAAAAATCAGTCTTTCCCTCCAGACAACCGTAAAGGCTGGATTGGGTTTGGTGGAGTTTATGGGATAAGTCGCATCCAAGCCTTAGTCAGAAGCCGCCTCGTGGCCTCCTGTTGCTCCCATTATTGAATTCTTGAAATTCTCCTTCCTGTTCCTGCCTCCTCTTTCGTTATTCCCACCCTTCCTCCCTCGCCTTTCTCTTCTCTAGCCTTCTCTGACCCCTTCACCCCTTTCCCTTGCTTCGTCCCAATAGAATGCTCCCTTTGAAGGAGTGTAGTAAGATTCCAGCCAAAAATCAAATGTCAAGACTTCTCCATATTTTAATAATTATCCGACGTCCTTGTATAGTAATGATCGTTCGTATATATCAGTGTACTTTTCTAGTATATATCAGTGTACTTGTCTAGTATATATCAGTGTACTTTTCTAGTATATATCAGTGTACTTGTCTAGTATATATCAGTGTACTTTTCTAGTATATATATCATTGTACTTTTCTAGTATATATCAGTGTACTTTTTACTTAGTTCTTGTAGATTAATTGTTAATTCCTCAAATTATTGTGTTATTTCTCAGCTTCGCTTCGACCCATTAATTTGTTGCCCTTTTGGCGTTTTCCATTGGCGTTCATTTTCAGTCATTTCTTGTTCGTGTTATCTTGAGGTTATCTTGAGATGATTTCGGGGCTTTAGTGTCCCCACGGCCCGGTCCTCGACCAGGCCTCCACCCCCAGGAAGCAGCCCGTGACAGCTGACTAACACCCAGGTACCTATTTTACTGCTAGGTAATAGGGGCATAGGGTGAAAGAAACTCTGCCCATTGTTTCTCGCCGGCGCCTGGGATCGAACCCAGGACCACAGGATCACAAGTCCAGCGTGCTGTCCGCTCGGCCGACCGGCTCCGACCGTGTGTTGCTCTCTGATTATCCCTTATATACCAAGGTTATTTTGAGGAGTGGCAATTGTTTGTTAAGCTCTTTTATGGTGTATTGATTTATTCTTCATGTTATCTTGCCCTCTTTTATACAAATAACTGTTGTTCTTGTTCAGTGGTTTAGTTATTTTAGTGAGCGGTTTCGACGACACTTGTGATATCTTGAAGTGAGAAACAGCGGAATCTCTCACCATTATTCACGGAAACGGACACGCGTGCACACACACAAACGTACACGCGCGTGCGTGTTCCTATTAAATCTAAAAAAAAAAAGCTTGCTTAAGGATACACATCACTACGTCTGCTCGACAAATTGTAAACTTGTGGATCATCCTTCTGTTAAGCTCCGCAACTTCCGGAAATTATACATTAAATACTGTATACATGTCCCCCAAGTCTATACATGTCCCCCAAGTCTATACTTGTCCCCCAAGTCTATACATGTCCCCCAAGTCTATACTTGTCCCCCAAGTCTATACTTGTCCCCCAAGTCTATACTTGTCCCCCAAGTCTATACATGTCCCCCAAGTCTATACTTGTCCCCCAAGTCTATACATGTCCCCCAAGTCTATACTTGTCCCCCAAGTCTATACATGTCCCCCAAGTCTATACTTGTCCCCCAAGTCTATACATGTCCCCCAAGTCTATACATGTCCCCCAAGTCTATACATGTGTCCCCCAAGTCTATACTTGTCCCCCAAGTCTATACTTGTCCCCCAAGTCTATACATGTCCCCCAAGTCTATACTTGTCCCCCAAGTCTATACATGTCCCCCCTCTTACCTCCTCCTCCTCCTCTCCCTCTCTCTCTCTTACCTTCTGTGTGCGTATGTGCGCGCGCGCCCGTGTCTGTGTGTATGTTTCATCACATTGTTTACGAGGGTGGGGGGGGGGGGGGGGGGGGAAGGGGGAGATATCCGGCTGCCCCCCCCCCCGGGTCTCTCTCTCTCTCTCCCCCTACCTCACTCTCTCTCCCAATTTTCTCTCTCTCTTCCCGTCTCCCCCTTCTCTTCTCTCCTGACCTCTTCCCCCCTCTCCCCCGTCACCTATTTCCTCTTTTCCGCTCATCTCTTTCCCTCTCTTCAGACATCTCTCCTTCCTCTGTGTCGGTGTCTGCCTCTAGTTGTTGTCTGTCCCCTGTTTGCTGTTTTCTATCTCAGTCTCATTCTGTCTGTTTTATGCTGATTATTTGTCTGATAAAAATAATATAATAGTTTCTTATTAGAATGCGTGTGGTCGGCTGGTGGGTGGAGGCTAGCGGGGTGAAATATTTTATCAGTGTAATAGCTTTCCTCTGCCTTTGAGAAATAGGCAGGCTTCAGCAAGCTTTTTTTTTTACCTGTGGGAGGATCATCTGTTCTATACAGATGATGTAAAATATTAGCAAGTTATAATATTAGATTTTTTAAATATTTCTAATATTAGTGTATAATTGTTCATATTAATATAAGAAATTACATTTTTATTTTTAAAATATTTAGCTGCGTGTAGCTGGTGCAAAAATCAGTTGGAGAGAGTCAGAATGTAACCGTGGAATGCTGTTCCCTCATAAATTCTGGCGATATCGACCAGCCTATGTCTTTCCTGTACCCCAGACCATTCCCCCTGCAAAGTTTGATGAGGCTAGCCCCAAGCGTCTGGCTTCTATCCTTGGACAGACAAACAATCTTATGTAGATTACATCCACACATGCAGGCAGAGGGCTGGGCTCGTTGTGTGAAGTCTTCCTTATACAATTTATTGTAGTTTTAAAAGTTGCCAGGGAGGTGAAAGTTGCGTAGGGTGATGTAAGCATGAAGACAAAGAGAGGAGAGGAGAGAAGGAGAGGAGGACATGAATAAAGGGTGGGTAGAAGTGGTTGAGAACATGAACAGGTGTTGGGAAGCCCTGATGTGAGACGAGGGTGACTGACAGAGAAATAACTTTCCTTGCAAGAGGGTAAATCAGAACAAAGAGATTCCAAGTTTAGATATATTATGAAATGTTCTTATGAATTATGTCGAATAATAAACAATTGGTGTGTGTGTGTGTGTGTGTGTGTGTGTGTGTGTGTGTGTGTGTGTGTGTGTGTGTGTGTGTGTGTGTGTGTGTGTGGAAGAGACTAAAAGGGCAATAAAGAGGGTCAAACACTCGGCTCCCTCCGATATACTTACTGCCTGCTTAAAAAAATAGTTTGTCCAAAGTTAAGAGGCTAGACGCTTGCGGCTAGCCTCACTCAAATTTGCAGGGGGACTGGTCTGGACTACGTGACGGCCGTAGGCTGGTCGGGGTCGCCAAATTTCAAAAAGGGAACAGTATGCCACTGTGACATACTGATCCAGACGACGATTTTTGGTAAGGCAGCCTGCTACCTACACTAATACTTCGAAATTAAAAGTGAATTAAATTATTTTTCTAATAGTAATACACAACACTATTCACTGATTTTGAGAAAATTAAAACAAAATTCTGATATCTCAATCTTTACTCATAGTACGATAAAACATGAAACTTAGGGGGGAGCCGGTCGGCCGATCGGACAGCACGCGGGACTTGTGATCCTGTGGTCCTGGGTTCGATCCCAGGCGCCGGCGAGAAACAATGGGCAGAGTTTCTTTCACCCTATGCCCCTGTTACATAGCAGTAAAATAGGTACCTGGGTGTAAGTCAGCTGTCACGGGCTGCTTCCTGGGGGTGGAGGCCTGGTCGAGGACCGGGCCGCGGGGACACTAAAAGCCCCGAAATCATCTCAAGATAATCTCAAGATAGATACAACCACCTGGAATCACCCACCTGCCAAAGGCCAACTCACACCTTGTTTCACAGATTCGAAGAAAATGGGTAACTATTTTATTTGTGAATATTCCGTTAATTATAAAGATATTATAATGTGCTCCTATTGTGTTGTATATGGTACACGTGATCTTATCTTGTTTGGAAGGGGAAGGGATGGAGAAGGGAGGGGAAAGGGGATGATAATAACGGAATAGGTAGTGACGAGAGAAAGCGAGAGAGGAGACAGCATCATTGACTTCAAAGTTATCCATATCCTAGCTCTGCAAGTGGCTTTGTGCCTTATCCAAGACAAGAGCTAGTTACACTTTAAGTCAATAAGCCACAAGGGAAGCTGCATAGTAAACAACAATAAGCAAACCAGTAAAGTCAACCCGTCAGCATGATGTCCGCTAACATCAGCTTCATGACCAATGTTGGTGATCCCTCACACAGTTTTCTGAACACTCACCGTCATATCCCGACAGAACGAGGCGAAAAATTAACTCTTGACAACTAGATTTTGGGGCAGAAGAAACTGGCCAGCTCTCTACATTGAGCTGGTAGCTACGGAATGGAATGACTTGCTCCAGAGTGATGTAAACTGCCAAATAAATACTTCCAGCAAAACACATTCCTCACCGGCAGTCTGTAACGAAGCCTACTGGTCGTCAATTTTTGGATTTTGATGCTGGTTGGCGGCCGAGGTCAAAAACATGACCTGGTGGAGACAAGAAAAGTATTCAGCTCACAACACTAACATTTCATAAACAGCTTGTCATGTAATGAATAAAGATTAAAAGTGGGCCGTCTCCATATGGGAATCGGAAACAGGAAGAATACTTTCATCAGGAAAAGTTGAATCCAATTTCTGGTGGTCGTTGGTTAAAGATCGGCAAGGATATCTGTCGACACAATTCCAAGAATAAACTGGGAAGATGAGACGGTTGCAACCAGGAAAAAAGCTGACCTTCTGGCAAACCATTTCGCTTTTAAGATACAAATGCCTGATCAAAAACGACAAGTTCCACAGACTGTGGAACTGTGCACTGTGTCAAAGTTGCCTGAAGAAGTTGAACTGCATGATGTAGTCCTCCAGCTACTGGAGGACTACTGCCTTACCCAGCTGCACTGGTAAGGCAGCTGGGCCGGATAAGGTCAGTGTAAGGCTGGGAACATAATAGTGCAGACCTTCTGGCTTCACCACTCACACGAATCTACCAACTCCGCCTAGCTCAAGGAATTCGGCTCTCCGTGCGAAAAAAGGCTAATGTCATTGCAGTCCACAAATAGAAGAGTCGCTCAGTTGTCGGAAACTTCTGACCAGTGTCACTACTGTCAGTTATTAGAAAATTTCTCTAGACATTACTCTCATTAAACGACAGCGTAAGATGACCATCATCAGTTACTAGATGGTCGACAGTTTGGTTTTAGGAAAGGTCGTTCTGCTACTGACTTCAGCTAAACCTTTCCATTAAGACTCATCAGGCATTGGATAATTCCAAAATCAGCTGTTTTGTTGCATTGGAGATTGCAAGAGCCTTTGATCGGGCAAGGCAGTCTGGAATGCTAGCAAAGCTTCAAGAAATTAATATTTCAGGTTCCATTTTGCAGCTAATAAAGGACTACCTTCAAGAAAGAACGCTAAAAGTAGTCGCCAAGGGAGACTAATCTGAAAACAGTGCAATTCATACTAGCGTACCATAGGGCAGTGAACTGAGCCCATTGCTGTGGAATGTTTACTTCAAGGATATACTACATCTCGTCCCTGAAGCCATGGTCTATACTCTAACCATTACCTGTGGGAAAATAAGCAACGGTAGCCACTATGAGGGTCATTAATCAAGAATTTTCAGTAATATCTCCATGGGAAAGGCGATTGAAATCACATTTACTGCAAAAAACCCACAAGCACTGATAATAACAAGACAAAATGATGTTGCAACTTGGACTGGTATTCAAACGAGTGGTAAAAACCTGCTATTCAATGACGAAGTGAACATCTTGGGAACAAGTTTTTATCTTTAATTGTCATAAAAAGTCAGGTGCTTAACCTGGCAAGAAAGGCAGCCAAGAAACTTAGACACATGACGAGTCTCAAATCTTCTTGACAGCAAGGGTTGCAAAACTCAAGTTCAAGTGGCTCAGGTTCGCTCCCATCTTGAGCATGGACTGCTCTCCTGGATGGTCTGTCTCCCTTCATTTATAACCATTCTGGAGAAGGTGGAGAGCCGTGTGAGAAGACTCGTCTCTAGTCTTCACCCGCTCTGGTTGGAGTGGTCAGCACATCACAGCCTTCAACACAACCGAGACGTCGGCGGACTGACGGTTATGTACAAGGCAAATGTTCTCAAGATTACCCATTTGGCCCAATTTCGAGGGCACCCTGAGGATGGCAATCACAACTCAAGGCGCTCAGCAGTCAACAGCTTTATGCTGACAGTACTTTTCTCAATAACTTCACTCCATCAGTGTTCATTCATTCGTATTTAAAACACGTTAACATCAAGATAAACTAAAAATTTAATCTATTTCCATATGAAAGTTTCAGCACACAGCTGGCTCCTGATTCATCTTGTTCCCTACTTAATAGTTAATTAACTACGAATGAGCTAAAATTTTATTTTGTTTGAATAATAAGCTCATAATATACATGAGTTTCAAGAGTTGGCTTCAGATGAGCTGATGTAGGATAACAGCCTAAGCTTAGATTTCAGTTTCACAAGGAACACTAGCTCAGTTACTTGGGATTCCAAGGCTTAGTTTATATAATAGAGAGAAAGGAAGAGAGGGAGAGAGAGAAGGAGAGTGAGGAGAGAGAGAGAGATGGAGGAGAAAAGAGAGAGAGGGACAGAGAGAAAGAAGGAATTATCAGGGGAACAGGGGAAACCGCCAAACCATTACACCTATATAGCACTTGGTCTGCATAAAGATTTGAGATGGGACGGGGGGAAGGAATAGTGACCAACCACTTGGACAGTCGGGGATTGAACGCCAACCGGCATGAAGCGCGAGAAACACAGTAAATAATATGTATCAGAATTTAGCTACCATCCTAATTCCTTCCTTTTCCCAGCACAAATCTGACAGCAATACGACAATAGCAGCACACACAAGGCTCAGCTGCTGTTCATCCTGACTCCGGCCGGAGGGTAACGGCGCACCATATGCATATAAAAGCCACTTCGCAAGCTGATCTTAAACTGAGCCGTCGTTATCCCTCCCCATCAAAAGTCTTTTACATGTAGAGTTTTCGCACAGTTGCTGCCTAGCAGGTGGATTATTCCCCCCAGCCAGGTGTGTGCCTTTCCATTGGAGTCTTTCAGCGCCGTGGAGAGGGGGGACTTGCTGCATGGGTAACAGCTTCTCCCCCGAATCAACCTACCCTGGCTTTGTGCCCTGGTGAGGCCACTCCAGACCGACAACCAGAGCGCAACGCCATAGTCTCCTGAGTCTTATAGATGCCTGCTACTACAGGAACACCCAATACCTTTGCAACCTTCATGTTGCATGGTCGGGTTTTGGGGCAGTTGCTATTCGAGATATGATGTATTTTTGTAAGTTAAATTCTCTAATGAAATGATATATTGCGATGTTTTTAGGTTGATGGTGATACGGGTGTTATTGGTTTGTGGTTAGTGATGTTTGTGTGGTGGTTGATTGGGATGTTGTAGGTTGTAGTGGTGAAGCTGTGATGTGGGGGGGGGAAAGAGGGGGTATTGGGGTCGTGTTGAAAACAATGACTGTGATCATAATAAATTAGGAAGACTAATGAAGATATAATGAGTTCGAACGAGGTAAGGTCTCAATAGACTAGATAATGACATTCACATATATTAATTCATTTATTTGTAAAGTGGGTTTTGCAAGTGTTGAGATATCAGTGGTGTAATTTATACGTCATCAACTCCTTGATGACGAGTTGATGACTCGTCATCAACTCGTTGATGACGTGTATCTAGCCACCTCCAACCATTGATGACGCTTTACCCATCCCCACTACCACCACCAGCAGGCGTTTCCGATTCACTCTACATTTTTCTCTATCTCTCATTCTTTCTTCGACCCTCCTCCCCTCCTCCCTACCTCCCCCCCCTTTCTATTCATTACCTGTCTCTCTCTCAGCTGCCCCCGCCATTCCCTCTGTTCCGAGTCTATTTTTTGCTCGCCGACTCTTTGGGAGCGACGCTGCCAAGCAATTTCACTCTGCTGCTATCGCGAGTCATCCTGTCCTTCACTCTCATCTCTCTCGCTGCTCGCCTGTCTTTTACTCCCCCTGACGTGTTTTGCCTTTATTTGACTGTTTTTTTCCTGTTTATTTCCGTCTCTCAAGCTTACTGTTTTGCCACGGATCTTGGCTCTTGTAATCGAGGCTTGATCTTTCCCATCTGTCTGAAGGGATCTTTTTGAGGTTATCTTGAGGTTATCTTGAGATGATTTCGGGGCTTTAGTGTCCCCGCGGCCCGGTCCTCGACCAGGACTCCACCCCCAGGAAGCAGCCCGTGACAGCTGACTAACACCCAGGTACCTATTTTACTGCTAGGTAACAGGGGCATAGAGTGAAAGAAACTCTGCCCATTGTTTCTCGCCGGCGCCCAGGATCGAACCCGGGTCCACAGGATCACAAGTCCAGTGTGCTGTCCGCTCGGCCGACCGGCTCCCTCAATGTATGTATTAAGGATGTATATATTAAGAGGAATATTCTGGTTCTATGTACATAAGCACTTTATGGATAATATTCTGGTTCTATGTGCGAATACAGTTGATGGATAATATTATCTGTATTTGCACCTTTAGTCCTGGACTAAACTAGGGATTAGTGTATGTTTGCTGGTTGGTCAGTAAGCTCTTGTGGAGGCTTTAATAAGCGTCCAGGAAGTTAATAGAAATGTTAAATCCAAAGTTAAATATTATTCCAAATATTACTCGTTAGTTTCTACATGTTAAGCTTCAACTGTTTACACTTCCTCTTGGTTTACACTTCCTCTTGGTTTACTCTTCCTCTTGGTTTACCCTTCCACTTTCACAGTCTTCTTTCCCCCTTTGCTCTTTATTCTCTCCCCTTTCCTGCTTCCGTGGCATGCACTCTATCTCTTAACATTATTTTCCCCCATTCTTTTTTCGTTCTCTTTCTCTTCCCCTTCCCTTCCAAGCTCAGCGTGCTCCTTCCGTTCCTTCCATCTCTGAATCTCGGGACACTTCTCTCCGACCCCACCGGTCACTTTTTTTTTAAGGAATGTTCCGTCTCTTATTCTCATCCGTTCCATAATGTTCCGCTTCTTATTCTTCTCCGTTCCATCAAACACGTTCCGTTCCATTGTCGGGTCCCCGAAATGCGTCGTTTCCATGACTGGCTCCTTCCTGGTGGTCAGTTGGTCGCTATGTTCTCTCGTTTGGGTAGCTTTCATCTGTGTGCAGCGTGAGTATTTTGTATGTTGTGAACATGCCCCTCCCTCCCTGTTTCTTCTCTCTTTCAGTGATTTGAAGCTAACGATGAAAACTATGCAACATATAGTGTAACACAAATTATATAATTTAACAAATCGGAAAAATATAAACCAAATATATTACCTGACCCAGATGAGGTATTCATCAGAATCTTTAAATATAGAGGAGCGCTGTGATTCACTAATAAGCAAATTCAATAAATCAATTAACAGAAAACAGTTCCTATTGCCTGGAGGGTGGGCAATGTGGCTCTGATGTTATATATAGATCCACATATATATAACATATATATATATGTTATATGTAGATCCCTCCACAGCGAGGGAGATCCCTTTCTGTGAACTACCATCAGATTATCCTCACGTCGATAGTTAGAATGTTCCTGGAGGATATAATAGTGAATTTAATACGAAAATAAACTTGAAACGCTTTTGGCAAGAGAAGGGAACTATCATTGGGAAGCGCCAAGCCATTACGACTATATAGCACTGGGAAAAGGATCAGGATAAGGATTTGGGATGGGACGAGGAGAGAGAAGGAATAGTGCCCAATCAATTGGACGGTCGGGGATTGAACGCCGACCTGCATAGAGCGAGACCATCGCTCTACCGTCCAGTCCAAGTGGTTGGACAAACACATGGCAAGATAATAAAGACTCGACATAAGTTTCTTATGAGGGGTGACCATGTCTTTTAAAGTACACTATCTGCACAATAACTGTTTAGTTATCTGCAGTCTTGACTTTAGTAAGGTGTTCGAGGCTGAATCTTGAAAGAGGCTGGTCGAAACGTTTGAGGCCATTAGCATTGGAGGAAAGTTCTCATCTGGATAGAAACCTGGATAAAGGATAGGTAGCAAAGAACGCCAACATCAACGGAGTTAAGTAGAGAAACATCATTTGTGGTATGGGTTTGAGGCCTCTGAGGTCTGTTTGAGGTCTTCATAATTTCAACGACCGAGATGTTGGACTGAAAAGTAATGTTATGACATTTGGGTATTACAGGAAAGTGAGAGAATAGTAGACTCAAATAAGGAGGCGGCAGAATTCTATTCAAACTATTCTTCGCGGCAGGGGATCGTATTCCAGGGACTTGCCCGAAACGCTACGCGTACTAGTGGCTGTACAAGAATGTAACAACTCTTGTATATATCTCAAAAAAAAAGCAAAAAAATGCCAGAAAAGACCTCACAACGTTACAGAACTCTTAAAAATAATAAATGCAGTTCAACGTTGACAAGTATAATAGTTTAACATGGATAATGAAAGTAACTTTACCGGATAAATTATGCAGATTTTAACAAATCGAGGTGCGAAAGAGACTTAAAGACTAATTAGCAGGAACCTAAGACCTAAGCAGCAGTGTATCAATTCCCACGATAAAGCAAATAAAATGCTTGGTTAAATAACCAGAATTATTAGCAATAAATGTACAAACATTTTGCAAACTTTTTATATTTAGCAAATCTGTAAGCGGAGTCTTACGGTCCACGTAAGACTCCGTCGTCTGATTCTGATCAGCATCGTACTACAGGAAGTTTCAGGTATTAAATAAAATTCCAGGTATTAAATAAAATTCCAGGTATTAAATAAAATTCCAGGTTTTAAATAAAATTCCAGATATTAAATAAAATTCCAAATTGTCATACCAGGATACATTAAGAGCGCTCCGGTTGCATTCCCTAGAGAAGCGATGGGAGACATGATCGAGATCTTTACAAGATGATGAAGGGTGTCAACACGGTAGATATGAGCAAGGCCTTGAAACTATCAGGCCAAGTCGGTACTCTTAATAACGGCTAAGATGCAGCAGAGGTTCACATTCATATAGGATTTGGCAGGTAACCTTTTGGCAAGAGTGTGTTGGCAAATGGGTTGGGTTGTTGGTCTACATCTCTGAGGCCAAATGGTATACCGTAGCCAGCTTTATAAATAGACGGGTGATGGA